>NC_034412.1:90824139-90910316 GCF_002078875.1 Numida meleagris
TGCCCTCAAGAACCAAGTGGGAATTTAAGAAGAAAACATTAATTCCTCCTACCTATATTTGAGTTGAATCCACATTTTGGATTGCCATGCTTGCAGATAGAGTACCTGTACTCATGTAATTGCCTTGTGCTGTGACCAGTGGTGATATATTGCTGCTTTGGTGTGGAACAGAGGTGTTGAAAGATGTTTTACAGCTTAGAAACAGGAAAATTCTTCTCCTTTTCCTCCACACATATATGCCATAATGTGAGCAAATATGGCAAAGTGCAACTATATGGCACAAGTTGAAACTGAAATCTGTCTGGTGTTCTCCCCTGGGACTAAATTTGACAAGGCCTTACTATTTCAGGAGTGCTAAAATGAAACAGTAATATACTACTGAGCCGCATCCAAGCTCAGTTTTATTATACGAACCATTTTCATCTCCTGCCTATGCCTCTTCCTATCCAAATATGGACAGAATAAACAAACAAATCCACAGACTTTGCTGCTCTGCTCAAAGCACACAGCAGCTATCCAGTGCACTCATGGAGAAAGCAAGGCATCTCATCTCTGTATAGGAACTTTTATTTGTAGTTCTCAGCCTGCTTCATAAAGAAGAGCTGTGTCTCTCTTATGTGGAAGTAAGATGATCAAAAAGTAAACTCAAATTCTTTGAATCTTGACTCCAGGATGGAAGGGTGTAAGTATCTCTATGGAGAAAATTAAGATATGTATTCGTATATGTCCAGAGATGGGATTTTTAAGAGACATGGCCCAGCCTCTCACTGAGTGAAGATGCTGCAGCTTCACTTTCCTAGCTACTGCCTGTTCACCCAGAAAGTGGGTTTTTGGTTTCAGTAGGATGTCAGGCATGCCAGTGGGGTTCAACAGCATCCCTATCCCTGCTGAACTCAGTGGAAAGCTTCCTAACCAGACCATATATTAGCTGTAGAACAACCCCTAGCTTGCCTTGAAGAGCATGGCCGAAACTTCCTAACTTAAGGGAGCCTCTTGTTCCTTCTTGACCCTTCTGTAGGACAACTCTCCTGAGATCCACATGGCTGGAGCCAGCTGAGATGGTGACTTTACAGTGAAAAGACAAATATGTTCACAACAAGTTCTCATAGTGGCTGACGAGTCTCATAAATAAATAGGATGCAACTAGCAGCAACATTATGCAGACATGCATTGTAGTCATTTCAGTTGGATGAGCTCATTCAGTACCATAAAGCAAAATTTTATAATTGCCTGCAGGCCATTGCGGGTGCCTTTTAGGGTAAATGATATTAATGATGTTATTCAAAAATATTAATGCCATCATATCACAGAGTCCCTCATGGCTCCAAAGAGCACATCTATTAATGAACTTACTTATGATTAAAACATGCTGAGCAAAACAATAGTTAATTGAGCAATGGAAAAAAAAAGTACAAAGGAAGATTTTATCTTTTATGAAAGCAGATTTATACAATTTAGTCTGTGACTAAAATTGTCTCTGAGGTGCGTAGGATCATGTTTGCAATCAGAAAATGTCATCGCCTCTTGGACAGGACACAGGAACAGGACACTGTGGGCTTCTCGCCATCCAAATTAACTGCTGCACAACGGGCATGGAAGAGCTTCAGCACTTTCTGCCATGGTAGTGTTGCAATATCTATGCCATCCCATCAGCACTGACAGGCCCATGGAGGACTACTGAAGCAAAAGGTCTGAGACAAAGCATGCTAAATTTCAAATTTCTTAGATAACACCCTCAGTGAGAAATCCAGGGGGTGGTTAACTGAAGGCAAATCAGTGTGTTGTAGGGCATTTGTGAGATGTGATAAGCACTGGTGTGCCTCCATGGAGGAAGGCAGGGAGCCTTGGCCTGGCTGGCCAGAGCTCTTCAGAGCCTAGTTGGGGGACTGGCCTCAAGGAGCTCAGGGCTGTGACACTGGGTCCTGAGGGACCTGCTGCAGGGTTGCCATTAAGTGTCTGAGGCTGGGAAAGGGATCTTGCAGGCAACCTACTTGCTTGTGTCCCCATGATGGGAAGGACACCTATTTCCACTTGAGCTTGCACCGTTAGATCACAGTACTTGGAGAGACCCAGGCTCTGTTTAGATTTGGGTCCATTATGTTGTTCCACACTTATGGTGTTATGCATGTAAAGGGTACAGCCAGGGCCTACTAGCAGACTCCCTCAGTCTGATCAGATGAAGCTGTGAAGCTGTTGAGTAGCCTGAGTTTATGCAACCTGCTTTTCTAGGCAAGATTTTTTCTGGGATCTTTCAGCTCTTTTTGTGAGTAACAGCCTGGCAAGATCTTCTCTTCAACAAGCTTCCTCAATAAGCAGTTGAAGATTTCACTGAAAACTTCTGAAATCTTCAGACCTGTCCTAACCTGCAGCTTTTCAAGTGGTTTCTATTATTTCAAGAGCCATGTGGCTGTACTGAAAGTTTTATTTCACTTCCTCGGGCTTAATTCCCAAAAGTCAGCAGAGACACCTTGATCAAAGCGTAGCTCTGGCCTCTGGGAACCTTTTGCTGGGGTGTGCAGCCCTCTGCCTTGCCCAGCCCCAGGGCCAGAGGTGGGATGTCTGCATCTGGGGGTGTCCGTCTCTGCAGTGGGAAGTGTTTCTTGGGAATGGAGAAGGGATGCCCATCCCCACGCTTCTTGCTGGCTCTGTCTCTGCCATCAGCCCTCAACTGGGCGTGTGTTTCAGTCCTGCCTTGGCATCATGGCGGGACTGCTTGCAATGGGGCAGTTGGTGTGATCTCATCCTGGACATGATCATTTTCCTCCTGCTGGAAAAAGAACGACTAGGCTATTAGAGAGAGGAAGCTCACAGTGTCATGCAAGTTTATATCAAACAATTGTTGTACCAAACGAGCTGGAAAAACAATTTTTTTAAGCACCACTGTACCATTTCCTATTTTTTTTTTAAACAAAAGCTCAAAATATTTTAGCTATAAAAATGCAGACAGTGTATTAACTCTTTACATTGCTTACAAACACATAAAAAAAAAAAAAAAAACATGGAGGTTTGACCCCAGAACCCTGTATTCCTTCTTGTTTGATATTTAACTCAAAGTTGTGTTTCAAAATAAGCTCTAATGAAAATTATGCACCAGCCAAGGCAGGAAATAAAATACTTGCCCTACCCTTTCTATCTTGTTCCCCATGATTACAGCCTATTGAGTGTGCCATAAGGAAACGCATAATAGAATGAGATCAAATAATAAATGGAAGCAATACATCAGCCCTATACTCCTGTTACCCAAAACAACTTTCACCTCCAATTTCAGTCCATAAGGCCAGGAACAAAACAGCACGTATTATTCGTAAGGTAAAGGAAAAGATCTTGGTTGATTTTGCCACTGATCACATAACAGAGAATTTCCTAGAGGAAAGCCAAAACTGAGAAGGCGTTTGGGTTTCAGTCATATATCACAATGCTGATTTTTATTTAGTCATTTATTTCAAAAATTAGTATTTTATAGACCTCTGAGATTTTTTTTAACTGGGGGCTATGAAAAGCTCTGAATTGGATAAGAGTTCTCTCATCTGTGGGGAGACTGAAATGAGGTGAAACATCCTTGAAGGTTCTCAGCCTGACAAAGCTTTGAGGAATTGAACTTGCAGAAGTCTATGCTCTATACTGGTTCCTCACGTACACGAATTGCCTTAAGTTGCCACAAAAAATCTGGTTTAACTCAAAATTATGTAATGAAACACCAGTGCCAAGTTTCTGTTTTGTTACTGCTTAATTTGCTGTAGTATATGTTACCATAGAACATACTAGTAAAAAAACCTAGAGGTGAATTGCATGGTTTAAAGAGTTGCCTTATATTCTGTTGCTGTTACATCTTATGATGAACCTTTTTCATCTTACAATGAAAAACAAGACTATAAAAATTACAGAAGTCAGTCTCTGTGAAATTATTCATTTATTTGTAAAACTGCTGTATTGTGGTGCAGCTTCAGTGTTCATGACTGCTTATCCCTCATTAGATTTTGCAATGTAAAGGTAGATGTGATGCACAGGGTGAAACAACATTCTATCTGTAAAAGGCTGAGCAAAAGCTAAATAGCCTTAAATTACACTCATGGCAGAATAAATGTTTTGAGTTCTTTTGCAATCACAGTTTTGTTAAGCAGCAGAATTACATTTGTTGAACTTGTAAACTTTCCAGTGCAGACTTGCTTTCGTTGACAGTATGTTGGTTGTTTTTTTTTGCAGCATTTTCAAGATAAGAACTATTTTGATGATCAGAAGAACCTGGCACTTACTTATAAGAAAATGAGGATCAAATGTTAACTTAAGCATTACTTATTGTTCTATTGTGGTAGGCACTTGCAGGGGTTTTGCAGAGGATAAAATGAAGAGGATAAAATGCTGATGAAACATAATGTTAACAAGAATGATGTAAATACATAAGCAGATCATTGTCTGGACAGTTGTATGGACTTAAGAGTTTCAAGCAATTATCTGTGCTTATTGACTGGTCCATAAACATCTGCCTCTACTGCTTGCTGGGCTTTACCAGCCTGACGCTAAGCTGCTGAGAAACCGAGCAACAGGAGACTGCTGAAAGCTGCCAAAGTGGGACTCAGGATGGACTGACCAAGGATGGCTTCACTGAACCCTGACTTAGGGCTGAGGTCACCCTGGGAGGTTGCAAGGTAAGAACCTTGCATATAAGGAAAAAGTGTCTTATGATAAGAGTGGTGGGGCACTGGCACAGGTTGTCCAGAGAGATGGTGTTCCATCCCTGGAGACACCCAAGGTCAGGCTGGATGGGGATCTGAGCACCTGATGAAGCTGTAGGTGTCCCTGTTCACTGCAGGGGAGTTGGACTAGATGGCCTTTAAGGGTCCTTTCCAACACAAACAATTCTATGATTCTATGACCTGGTTGACTTAATTTCCAGTCATGCCTTTGCTCTGAAACTTCATGAGCCAACCCTCCTGCTGTCACCCTCCTTTAGCAAAAGCCACCTTGCTGTGGCTTCTTGGCCAGGGGGCTGTGGGTGCAGCTGCTGAGGCATGCAATGATTGACAGTCCTCTGCTGTGGATGTTGTAGGGGATGAGTTAAGTGCTCACAGGCCATCCACAAGAGGAGAAGATGATGCTAATGTGTGTGGAAAAAAAAAAAACAAACAAAAGGTGGCAGGCAGGAAATAAATGAAAAAAAATCCAGGAGAAAATGGATTTTGTGGAAAAAGGATTTTTCATAAGTAGCCACCTCCCACTGTGACTGGAGAGGTGGCTACCAGTGAAATGTAAAAAAATGTTTGCTTGCCTGTAGGGTTTATTTGTTTTTTAAAGTTTGCTTTAAAAAGAGCAAGAAAAATCAAGCAAAATGTCAGGTTTCTCAGCAGCTGGTGACTCAGAAAGCCCAAGCTGAGAGAAGCTCTGCTATTCCTCACCAAGAAACACGTGGCTCTCAGCTTTTGTGCAGGGACCCCCTTGAAAGACCCATTTGGGTGAGCTACAATTTATGCTGGTCTCTGAAGCTATGCAAGCAGATGGATTTTTATTGGAAGAAGAATGTCTAGAATGAAAGCAGGATTAGCTTTGTGGAAAATCACCTGTGCTAATTACTAGTTTGGGTCCCTGACTGATTTAGTGGTAGCGGATGGAAGAAGCCAAACATCTGTTTCCCTCGATCCATTTTAAATGTTTCCTTCATCCTTTCATCACACCAAGCTTACAAGTATTTCAAGATCAAAGCATTCAGCTTCCTGAGCATTTCCTATATTTAGCAAATACCTGAATGAAACGATGACCTTTCACCATAAGAGATGAGCTGGCAACTGAACTAAGATTCCCTACATATGTGCACAGCTTTCTTCCAGATACCCAGCCTGGTCACAAGAGCCATGGTTACACATCCTCATAGTGTCAAAGCCCCTCTGTCAATCAGTTATGGACAGCACAAGGATCTCCTTTACTAAAGATACCACTGATCTGAGATGTGTAAGATTACAGGAGGGCAAGGCTTGGTTTTCCAGCCCATGCAAACCGCCAAGATTTTGACATTTTTTGACTTGAATCCCTCCTCTAGCATTTAAAGCACACTGGTTTAAATCTTCTTCTTTTATTATTTCTAAGAATCTTAATTAATTTGCATGTATCTGATGGATAAATGCTGTAGAGTACATATTCACACATATTCTGTGTATTTACTGTGTATTTTAGTAGTCACAAGTTGCAGAAAGAAATAGTGTTAGAAAGTAGAGCATCATTTTCTTCTTCCATTGGAAAGGTTAAAAAGGGGTATTCTGACAATCTTGAATCTGAAATTATTTCCAAAACACATTTTTTTCAGTTTCATTGGAGAATTTCCCACCAGTTCTATAATGAAGCCATTCAAAATAGACTAAACAGGCAAAGTATTTAAATTACAGTATTCCAAATGGCAGACACTTCAGAGAGAGGCAATGGTACATGCCATGTGTTTTTTGACACATCTCGATTTTTCAGTACATTATGTATTAAAAAACATTTCTCTTTTTTTCCACAACACTGTTTGAAGAGGGTGTGGAGCTTTATGGTCCTTTTTGGTCCTTTTATGGTCCTTTTTGCTCCTTGGAGCACTCAGGATTAAGGCTATTACAATTCTCCAAGCTGTATAATTGGCCTATTGGTAATTAATGTTAATATATATCATGTATTTATCAATAGTTGTGGGTTTTTTTTTTACTCTATTTTCTATTTATTAGTCTTTGATTTAAAAAAAAAATAAAAATTGGACGCTGTCTGTACCCATGTGCAGCTTCTAGGAGTGCTTAGATTGAAAAGGCATTTCCAAGAGCTGACTGGAATGGGTAAATGTTGGTTTTTAGATTTTTTTTCCCTGTCTCATCTATATTGACACGAGTGTCATTTTAATTGCATAATATCGCATTTTGAACAATTGCAGTTCTCTGTTTTTGGTGGAACAGCAGTTCTCCCATCAAGATATATGAAAGTGTATACAGTTTGGGGTGGGGAAAGGAATTTAATATATTTTTGTGCAGAACTCATCTATACTCAAAAAAAAAAATGAGCCAATTTCCATGTGGAAACAGATTTGGCCTCCTTTAAAAACTGGCTGACTTCCCTGGAAAATGTATCCATTTCGGCCAACACTGCTCTAAACTAACAGAACTTTCTTTGCGAACATTTTGAACCCAAAAAGCAGTACAGAAAACTTTTCAGGATGAGTTTGTTTGCTGTTTTATCCTTTTTCACTTGTCATCCAGCTATGAATTTGGCTTGGTCTCATGGTAAGCAGCTTCAGTCTTTTCAGAAGTATAAAACAACTAAAGCCACAAACTATTGAAAACCTGGGTTTTCATCTGGATTTTCTCCTCATCTGGAGCATGTCGTTGGCCGCACCATAGAGGTCCCTGGTGCCATGCTGTAATATTCATTCTGTGGCCAGAAAAGGGAAAGCCAACCCAAACTGACCCCTAAAAACAACTTAGATCCTCCCCCTACATCACAGTCAAGAAAATTATCATGAGCAAACCATCCAGGCACACTGAAAATGGAGAAAAAATGTATCCTTTTGCTGTTATTGGGAAGCTGAGTGAGTACATTCCTGGGCACCATACTAAAGCTTTCCTGTAGAGTTTGGCTTATGCCAAGGATGGGCACATGGCTGTAAGACATGTGGAGTGTTTTGTCTTTGTGAATGCTGAGTGATAAATTCAGGTTTGCACAGTGCCCTCAGGACTCATGCGTTCAGATGAGGTAGGAACAGCAGTAAGAATAAGGGCACTTCTTCCCTTTGAGAAAGGCTGTTATGTTAGTAGAGGCTGGGGAATGCCTGATAGCCTGATGTTTGTTTTATTTTTTAAATAATGAACTATCCTTCCTTCTTGCCTCTGTACCATCCCAGTCCTGTCAAATCCCTCTCTGAGCAATTGGCTTTCATTGTGTGGCATCTATTTTTCACACCCTGACTAGCACGTGATCAGGTGCTGCTGTCAGAGCACAGTGGGGTCCCTTCTAGGTACAAAGCTGCAGGACGCTGTTGGAGAATCCTCATGCTCTAGCTCTGGTGCCCTGTCTCTATCACCTGACCCACTACAGCCCTCCCCTAGTGTCACCCGCTGCTCCAGGTATGCCACCTGCTACCAAAATGGACACAAAAAGGCCCTCTGGTTCCCAGACAAAGCTGAAGTCTTCAGCTTTCTTCCCCTTTGGGCTGATGCTGAAAGCAGTGAGGTTAAAATGATTTGCTGTAGGTCACACAGCAAGTGAATGGGAGAGCAGTTATTACCATTTCCCCTCAGCTTTAATGCACAGAGTTCAAGACCCACTCACTAGCTGCTTAAAGATGTAAAGAAAGTGGTCTTCAAGGATTTCTGCCTTCAAGGTGAGTTTTAATATATGATCACATCTTTCCCTTTCGAAAATACATATTAAAAACTACAACATTATTTCTTTTCTTGCCAGTGTCAGAGTAATGGGAGGAAGAATATTGTCATTTGGATTGCTAATGTGCTATTCCAGGTTGTCATAGCAATAATATATGATTATTCTGTTCAATTTTTATTCAGGAATTGCATTCAGTCTTCATATTTAAACTGAAATCATAGATTTTCTCAAGAGGTTGGTGTCGCAGTTTGGACAAGATACTTAAGTGGAAAAGAATGGCCAATTCAGGTACTTTTTCATCTTTCTGATAATTTATATCTCTTCTTGCTTTTTATGTCCTCAATAAAGACATCCTGAAGCCAGTTCAGCTAATCAATATATTTATGCAACAGTCAGGAGCTGCCATATGGTGACATTCTCCTCTGTGCCTGTTCCCGACTCCTGACTGGGTCTATTCCTGGATTTACTGAGAAACCTCTGAGAATAACAGCTGGGTGTAAAATGATAGCCTGAGGGTGCTGTCCAACATACATTTCAGATTTCGGATTATTTATATATTTAGGCAGAGAGTGATAAAGTGGAGCTCACTCTCCTTATGGTTCCTGATTATAGAAAGCAGGTTTCTGTACAGGCCCACCAAATGCTCTATGACTGAGAGATTGCAACAGCATCCCAGTGGAAAGTGAACTGGATATAGGTGGATCTATAGAATGAACCCACTGAAACACAAACCACACGCTCAAGGCAAGGCTTGCCTTTGGTGCTGTGTGCTATTGTAAATACTGAGGCTTCTGGAAAGCCCTGAAGTCTTTGATGGTGGATTGATGTTTTTAACTTATCCAAGGTGAACTGCTGAAGAAGGTGGAAGTGAGCTCCCCTGTCTCTCTCATTGTGGAGCTACGTGTTGGCTCCATGGCCATTTCTGCATGTGCATAGAGCTGCAAAGTAGAAATGAAGCCACTCTGTGTTTGGTTGCACCTGAAAGCCACTTTTTTCAAGACCTTCTTACAGCTGCTTGTGTCATTTCCCTATAGCGCATATTGTCCAAAACTATGGCCAAAGGCAGTTTAGATCTCTAATAGCACAGATTTTTCCCTCTCAGTCTGTGTTATATCTACATTTCATTGAAAATGAATTGGAAACTGGTTCACTCTCACTGTAACTCAGTGTATGGTGTTTGATCCCACCCTACATGCATTTCTACTGCATGTTCAGCCCTGGTGCCAGAGGTCATTGGTACATCTGAACTAACAGTCCCAAATGTTTGTCACTGGTCTGGGAAAGGGTTGTCTGAGTGGGAGGAGTTGCCTGCAACTTAATCTGCAAAAGGCTTCAAATAAACTCAAGTTACTCAGCTTTGGAAAACAGTAAAGAACCTTAAAATTTAAGCTAGTCTTTTCTTAAGTGGATGGGTAGTATGGAGTGAAAGGGCATGAAATGATGAGGAAGAGAAAGCAGAGTAGTTTAGACTAGATGATAGCTTGGTGCTTGGTGGTTGAACTGCTCATACCTTTTCCATGAGGATGGAAACTTCTATGGATTACTTGGGTACAAGCAGTGCTGGTGGGGCTGCATGTACAATACATGTACAGCTGGCACAGAGAGCATGACTTAATATGCTTTGTTTTAATTACATGCTACTCCCATAACAGTCCAGGACCTTTTCACACTTGTAAATGTTTTCAAGCCTGAAGTTGTAGGCATCACCCTTAAATAAATCACATTTCTAGAGGCAATTGTTCCCATAAAAGAATGAGTTATATTTCATACATGTAGGAGAAAAAGACCCTATGGGGAGTAGAATATTTTCTTAGACAGACTATTACTATGCAGAAAAATACTACCCTAAGATTAATTCATCCAAGGATTTCTAGGTACAACTACTAATTGACTTTAGAAGAAAGATAGGTTTTCCAGGCAGAGGCCACAGGATGTTTTTACCTGAGTAGTCACTGCTAACAGATAGATGTGCAAGAGCTGATTAGAAAATAATATTTTTGATGCATCAAAATAGGACCTCAGTGTAGTTTTGTACTCTGCCATTTGTGGAAATAAATGCCTGAAATTCTATAATATCTACTGCCATTTTCCTTTCTTGCTGCAACAGGTAAAAAAGAGAGGGGAGCCAGTTTTAAACAAGGGTTAATGCAGACCTTTGAAGATTTATGCTGGAAAGTGTTTTGACATTTATAAGGCACATTTAATCACCTCAGGTGGTGTAGAGTAGATACTTTACTGCTGACACTGAGAAATTACAGGAAATATTTGAATGTGGTCATGGTATAGTGGGAGGTGTTAGTATCTCTTGAGGCTGCACAGCCCAGTCAGTAGTTCATGGACATATTATGGTATTATTCATAGAACAGACATGGGGTTTGAGCTGGGTATCATGTTTTAGACCTCTCTCAGTTGCCTTCTGGAATCCAGTTGCTGTCTTAACTTGGAATTTGTCTCATTCTCTGCAAAGAACACAGCTGTAAGCAAGTGCAGATCAGGGTGAGGCTGAGTACCTGAATGATATGGTGATTGCTGTTCCTAGAGAATGTTACACACCATACTTGTTCACCCATACAACCCAGAAGCAATGCTTCCTCCACATGCAAATAAGCAAGCAGAATGAAACCCAGCAGCTTGTGGTTGGTTTAGATCCCACGAATTGGATCAGTCATAGGGTCAATATTATTCCTAAATTTCAGGAAAGGATTGAGCCCAGCCCCTGTCTGTCTTCCCTCTATCCATTGAATATCTCTCTTCAAGGTGATTCCTAAACAGAAATTTCTTGCTACACTGTCCTTCAGTGATACAATGGCCAAAACCCAGATATAAATCAAAATGTAAGTAAACAAATTCATTTCAGATTTTAGGTAACCTGTTATAATCCCAGAAGACTCTAAACACAGAATCATAGAATCACACCTTGATCTGCCAGCGCTTGCCTGTACTTGGAGTGAAATACATTCCTTCTCCATTTGGGGAGAGGGGGCCTGCGAGGACCAAGGTTTATTGTCCACTCAAAAGTCTGGCCAGAAGCAAAAGGAGATGAGACTGGAGATAGAACTACCTACAGTGCATCTGGGACTGGGGCTGATGGCAGCAAGCTGAGCTGAAATGGGTTCCTGGGCCACAGGCAGAGAGAGGTACGGAGGATCCAGGAGAGCCTGGGTAGGACATAAATATCCACTGCTACATTCAGGGCCTAGATGTTCTCTCCCATTTCCTTCACATTTCTTAAATTATCTTCACAGGACCAAAGGATAGGGAGCAGTCACTTGGCAAGGGAAGCAGGAATGTGCATTCAGAGGTGTCAGCTTGTTAAAGACTTCTCTGAGCTTAGCAGCACTTGCAAACCAAGGAGTAGAAATGATTGAATTGAGACAGTGTCCTAGGAGATCCCTGCTGAGCATAGCAGTTTATGGGCATCATGTAGCCTCCAAGAAGGTAACCTGTACATTTTGTAACTGATTTAAGCAAGAGTAAGGTTATGGCTCTACATTTAGAGAGTCATGTTAGGAAAAAGATATTGCAGTTCCCTTTGAAAACTGCAGCTTGTTCTGATAAGGACCTTCATTGTTGCTGGTTGTTTCTTCAGAGCAAGAAAAAACAGTTACATATTATATGGCTGACCACGTAAGAGAGTCTGTTCCTACCTCTTTCATGGCCATAGTCCAAACATAGCTTCATCCCATATACATGCCTGTATAAACACTAGCACCTTGCTAATGTGTAAGTTGGGAAAAAAATTGCCATAGAGTCTCTTTATAATAAACGGAGTTAGAGACAAGTCTATGACACAAATCTTTGTGACCTAAACTACCATCTAGAGGGAGAAAGCTTTGTTTCGTTCAGAGTATAGTTTTGTACAGGGATATGCATATATATATATTTCCTACACCTAAGCCAAGACCAGATGAATCCAGGTTACAGAGCTGGTTCTTATCTTTGTCATGCATAATTGTGATCTTTTCCATGCAGTCAGCAACAAGGAGGGAAGGTTTTATTATTGTCCAAATATTTTGACTGTTATTCTGCTTTAGCTATAGGACCAGCATGCAGCAATGCTTTTAAATTAGTTTGCTCCCTTAGAATGGGTCCTTTATGTCCTCCAATGTGACTTCAATGTGTCTATGACAGTTCTCTCCCTTCCTAGAACACTCACTGTGCCAGTCATTGGTTGTGACAATAGCCTTGGAAATATTAGCTGGATATATTAGAAGAAATTATGTGACACAAGCATTTTAATAGCTAGTTTAATTTCCCATTAGTTCATGCTAACTTTTAATGAACCAGAGGTGATCTTAGAGCCAAGAGGATCAACACAGCATTAATTTCTTTTCTGTTTGCTCATTCACAGCACATTTCCAAGAAATCCCTGAGCTCTCAACTATTTTATTGCCTGAAAGGCTTTAATTCTGGGATGCGTAGGGGCCCTCCGGGCCATGGGACAACCAGCTGTCCTGATGTGACTGCATTAATAACCCTGGTAGGAGAACACTAACCAGAGGGAAATGCTAGCTTTGGGTGGGAGACACAAGCCAGAGCCCTACAGCTGGTATAAGTCTAGGTGTTCAGCCTAGACAAAAATACAGAAGTGTGTCTGTGCTGCCTCTGGGTATAGGACCCTCTTGAGGAATCCTAAGTGGAACGCCACACACCCATGCTCAGTGGCTAAGTCTGTCACTGCACTTCAACAATAGTAGAAAAAGCAATTTCCTTGTCCTCAATGCACTACACTTACGTGGAAATCATGGTGTCTGTGCCCCATTTTGAAACATAAATGAGCCACTAAGAGACACATACTGCCATTTTTGAAATAATGAGGCAAAATATTCTTCCTCCCAAAAGGTGTGTTTTGTTTTCTGCCAGTTGATGCAGTGAAGCAGATTTCCCAATTGGCAGCAAAATGGGATGTTGTAATTTCCGAAGTGTTTGGGCAGTTTAGAGGGCTTGGCAGAACGTGGAAACTTTTTTTCAAGAGCTGGAGGCTAGAAACTTGCCTGGCTGCATAAAAGTCTCCCCCTGCATCTTCATGTGCTCCCCCAGATCTGACCTTGTGCCCAGGGATGCTGAGGAGCTCTGGCCCTTGTCCTTGTGGGGAAAGCAGCTGCTAGCAGTGGAAAAACACCTGCATGAAGCCCAGCCAGCCAGAGCTGCCAGTCTGAAGGAGTCCAGTTAGAAATGAAAAGGCCTTGTCCTGCCAGTAATACTCCTTTTTGGTCAGACACTTCATATGAACTGCACTGCATCTAATAATTTTCATCAGCATGTTGTCCGGGTACTTTGCTATCCACTTCTTTCAGTGAAAAATCTACATTGGGCCCACTGATTTTCAGCAGCACTCTGGATACTTACTTTGAAATGCATTTCTGTGAATGAAATCTCAGCAAAATGCTGATTCTAGCGTCCCTGAATACTGGCACTGCTGAATTTAGCCCCAGTCTAGACCTGGCATGTCAGCTTTGCCTTGAACTAAAACACTCATCCAAGCACTGTTTGTTCTTGCAATGTTGGATTTCTCAACCTAGATTTCTTAGCTCCAGAGCTTCTCTTTCTTTTTTTATGATTTCTTTTTTATTTTCTCCTTTTTCAGAGATTTATGGCATTTATTTCTCATTTATGGAGATGTAATTTACAGATGAGAAGCAAAGGCTGTCTCAGCAGAACTTACTAGACTTGATTTTTAAACTTTTTCATCCAGCGTCCTTAATATTTTTCAAGAAAGATAATGAAACAAATCAATTCAGTTGGCCAAAGACTTCCTACTATATTTACTAGCAAACATATTCCTGTTGTTATGATTGATACTAGTAATGGCTGTATTACTCTGTTACTGGTTGTTTGAAATCAGTACTGTTTTTACAGAGAGGTTTACTGACAGTCAGGTAAACTGTGAACCTGAAAGTGGTGTGGTAGACCTGCCTGATTCTCTACTCACTGATTTTTTTTTAGGCTATCTCTGGGCATTAGTAGTTGGAAAAAGCATAGTTTTTGTTGTTACATCTCTGGTCAGAGTTTCATCTTGTACTGTAGACAATACCACACTTTGAGATCTGTAGTATACTAAACAGCCACTAAGCTGTTCTATGAAAAACCTAGAAACAAAATAATCTTTACTCCTTATTTTGAGAGATCAAATCTCCACTTGGATCAGCGTAATTTGTTTGAAGTCAACTACTTCATGTCAACAAAGCTGCACAGATTTCTGTCAACTGAAGATATGACAAGTAGTTTCTCCCACCAACTTTAAGCAAATGTAACTATTTTATGCTGATCTTCCCAGTGTGGAAGCTATTGAAAACCTTTCTGATCCCTCAGTTCAGTGTGATATTTCTCTTCTCTTGTGCATAGTGCGCTAAAGACTTTCTTCTGTCTGAGCAAATGTGAGTGATCCAGTGCTCATGTGTGACCCTTGGGGAGATTCAGACTAGATTATGACTTGCAAATGTAGAAAAATGAATCAGTAAATAGCACGGCCTTTATTTGGCAATTAATCAGGAGACAATATCCCTTAAGGAAAGAATTAAGCCAGACTACGTACATACTTGTATGTGCACTTCTCTTTATAGTTTGATTTGTTCTCTGAGCAGACAGGTCTCAGATTGTAGGGGGCTGGAACATCTGCAGCTTCCTTTCCTTGATGATTTGCCATGTGGTCTGGGGTGAAAAGACCAGTGGCTGCTTTTTGTACCCAAGGAAAAGAGGGTCCCAGACATCTGTAAGCCGTAGTGAAGCAGAACTTTTCCAGAAAAGAGTTCTATGTCTCCAGCCAATCCAAAGGAAGTGACATAAGCGAGTAGGTTACAACATCTACATACCTCCACATGGAGAAAGTACCAACTTTAAAAATGTTCTTTCAGCTTGTGGAGAATAGCCAGAAAATTTCAAACTGAAATGGAAATATGAGCTTTAAGCTTTGGAGTAAAAACTGTTAAGAGAAACAGCCATTTCTCCATCCCATATTGTCTTCAAATGAAGGTTGGTGGCTCTTCTAAAAGAAGTAATGTACTTTGGTATTGCACAAATGAAAATTCTTTACGCAGTATCAGGTCACTGGCAGAAATGTCATGTCCTCTGATTAAAGGAAAAAAAAGAAAGCTATACAAATTGACTCAAAGTCTTTTTTACTGTAATAGATTATGAGCAAAATTATACACTGGGCTATTTCAGGCTGAGCCATTTGAGTTCCCAGTCTGAACATTTTGGGCTAACAAGTTTTCCCAAATTCCATCATCTTAGACACTGGCAAAGACTGTGAGGGAATCTAAGTGCACATCCACATCTTCAGATAGAAGCAGATGTCTATGAAAGGTTGATTTGGTTTCTGGCTTGCCAGAGCACATCAAGTTCAGTGAAACTAGAAACCCTGCATCTACCCATCAAATGCATTCCAAGTGTCCTGGCTCCCCACATCTCCAGATGTAATCACTGATTGATATCTAGTGTAAACCACTAATCAGGCAACTACTAATCAAATGTAATTTGGGTAACCTGCTAATCAAGCTCTGGATTTCTAACAAGAGTTGTGAGAGGCTACAGAGTACCCTTTGTGAGGACTGTAAAGGAGAGTGCAAAGGAGAATTAATGTGTGTGTATTTGTTTTCTATTGATTCCTGATAGGATGGTTTAAGTCTAGTTTTTCCTTTCAGTTTCAAAAAGGATGATTTTAGTCTAATGTTTTGAGCACTGAGTTTTACAGGCTTATAAGAAGACTCTCCTGATTCAATCCAAAGAGTATTTTCTGTATTATCAGTGAAGACTTTGAATAACTTATTTATTTTAGACTGTTTACTCAAGTCAAAGGTGACCTCTCACAGTTTTCCAGGCATCTTCTGGCTGACCGTGTAGCGTGGGATGGACAGCAAAACAGTATGTGCTTCTCCTGACTTGCAACAAGTAAAACAAATGGAAGACTGTAGAAGGTGAGGAGACATTAGAGATCAGAGTTGGGCTGGTGGAGCTGGAGGTATCCCGGGAGCATGCAGATGGCACTGAGAAGAGGTGGAACGTGATAAGGGACATGGTAGAGCTGCTGGTTTTGCTGTGGGACAGTTGTAAAGGACAGGGCAGACGTAGTCATAATATCTGCTGTGCACCGAGATCAAGCAGTGATTGCAGTGCAATGCTTCAAATGAGGGCAGCTAATATTTAGCACCTTCCCTTGCCGAGGCTCTCACTACCAATCCTTGGATATCTGTTCAGGTCAGCTTGCGCATGGAGAGATTTAATATCAAACGCGGTGTGAAATTCAATCTCTCCTGTTAGACGAGCTCTGACAATGGAGCTGCCATGTGCTTGGTGGGTCATGTCAGCATTAATTTACTGCCCTGGGGTGCTGTGGAAATGTCTCAAGACTGTCACGCTCCCACACTGCTGAGGTCTTGGCTTACACACAGTGACCAGGCAGAAGGTAATCACAGAGATGGGGCCTTTTAGAGGGGAAGAAAGCATTCAAAAGCAGCCACAAACACCCTCCAGTATTATTAGACCTGTTTGAATGTATGTGGAGTGAAAGTTACCGACAACGCAGAAAGCCTCCAAATGACAAAATTCAGACATGGTAAAAGAGAAATGCATGGGACGCTCAAGGAAAAGAGGAGGGAGGGAAGAAGTATTATCTCTAATTTACAGTCGGGAGATTGAAAATTTTAAAAGTGTCGGATGAACCCCCTCCCACAAGTGTCAAATCCACTTAGACTGCAACAGAGGAAGTTAACATATTCTGCCTCATTTAAAGCACACACAAAACTTTAATGTATTTTGATAGAAACAATAATTTTAAAAGAGGAAATAATCAGTATCATCTTTAATTAAGCCCTTCTCATGCCCTAAGCCAAGAGTTATTGGTGCTTTTTTGATTCAAACTGCTCTTCTCACGGCTCACAGCATCTATGAGGTTAATTCTGCTATTTTAGTTCGATTTCCTACTGAACATTTTGTTTCATGTATTTCAAACGGTGCAAGTAAAGAGACACTGTGTTGCTTATAGCAAATGAGGATAAAGAAATTAGAACTAAAATAGCAGAACTCTATAATTAAAATGGAACACAGATTCTGTATGGTGCATTTTGGTAGGCAGACTTCATAGTGTTAATCTCTCTTACACTGTGTAATCTCAAAGACCCAAGGGGATTTTCCTATTCCCACACTTCTCCTCTCTTCAGTTTGAAGATGTGTCATTTTGAGCTCAGTTCTTTGACACTGCATGAAATTCTGTGTGCTCCTCTACCACAGATTGGTGGTCTACATGGGAAGTCAGACTTAAATGGGCTGAAGACGAAGGAAGACTTTCTTTCTAAATAGTAAAAAGGCCAAATACTTATTAAAATACTGTGTGTGCAGAAAAGAAGCCAGTAAAATAATGTAAGAAGTGTGGTGAGCCATACTGTAAGCTTATTGAGTTGTCTAAAGCATATAGTCTTTGTGATAGGTGTCCCAGAAGGATCGTCCAGCTTCCATTCTCTGCTGTCAATCAAGATCACGAGGTCTAGCTCAAAGGCAAAGTGGTTGGCACATAGCTGAGGTGCTCTCTTGCCTCCTACTCCCAGGAACTGACTGCAGAATGTGTGGGTAACCTGTTAGACACAGGTGATCCTCTCCAGAGCAATTCCTCAAACCCAGTGCTACAGGATCTCTCCAGCCACACAAATTTGTCTCAGAGGAGCGCTCTGCAGCTGACTGATGGTAACTCTAACACTACAAGGTTGTTGTGACCCTTTCTGATGTCCTCCTAAAATTTTCAATAGCGTGACTTTCCCAGGATTGCAAGGGAAACCTGTGGCCCTACACACTCCATCGTGGAGTGGAGTCTTATGTCGATCTCCAGTTAACTTGAAATCTCATAAAAAATCATGCTGTTCCCTGATGGGTCCTGGCATGAGGTTATACTGGTACAGCCTCAGGTTAGAAATTGTCTCACCGTCTTTATCCATCTAAATATTTGCCCTTCAACCTTATCTAGTCATGTATGATCCTGCTATGGCCAGGAAGGGCAGACATCCCCAGATGGCAAGTCATCCTAACCTGAAAGAAATATTTTAGCTGCTGCCTGTCTTTCCCATGGGCTACAGATGGACTGGATAACTGGTTCAGGCTAGATAGCTAAGGATGACTGAACTAAATCCTAGCTTAAGCCACAGTGTCTTAGTCTTCCCAGCAAAGCTGCTTTGCCTAGGTGAAAACAGCTTTTTCTCTAACACACACACTCACTGAACACTTGTGATTGCTCTCTGGTTAGCCCTGAGATGCGCTTCTTGTTTCTCTGAGCTGAAGCAACCTTTAGATTTGAAGGCTATATCCAAGGCTGCTATTCCAGCTTTCCATTTCTGCCACAAACAGGGCTGTACAGTGTTGAGAGGCTGTACTTTTGGTTATGAGATGCCATAATTCTTGTTTTCTGGGCTCTGTTACTGGGGAAGAGGTTTATGGAGGAGGTGTGCCTATCTCTCCTTTGGCACCTGGCACTGTCAGGCCTGGGAATGGTCTGATCCTTGTTATCAGAGTGTTCCCTGGCCTCACAAATTACTGGGTAAAAATTCTATAGCTCGTGAAGGAAGTCATACTAAACAATCATAAAAGCCTATTCTGGCTGTTATAGATATTTTTCCTCCTTATGCAAGCTTTACATCTGTTTCATCTTTCTAACTTTATGTAATTTGGACCTTTTAAACCACGCTTTTCAAGTCATTGCTGTGCAAAACCTACAAGTCAATTCTGATGAGAATTTACTTGAAGGATCAAGGTCCAATGAGAACAAGCTCTTGCCACGCAGGAGCAAGAAAGTTATAGAAAAACTAATGTGGGCCATAAGACTATAAGGGGTCATTGTTTCCTGTACTGTGTATACAATCACTTTCCCATGTGAGTGCCTCAGCCCTCTGATTTTCCACTGGCCTTAAATAGCATTTTCCCCCCTAATTTTGTTGTTCGCACCATTCAAATCCCAGTGCCCTGCTAGGGCACTTTTGCATGTAGTTCACAGCTGAACAGGAGGTGAAGTCATAACCCAGCGCATGGAGAGCTGACCCACAACCATCTCTGCATTTCTCCAAACACCTTCTCCCTCTTCCTTTCCCCTCCCATTCTGTTGTGCATGGAAAGGTTTTGTCATGGAGGACATTCATGAGCAGGAAGGAAGCAACGAACACGGGCCAGGAGCCATTGCAGCCACCTGCTTGGACAGTCACATCAAAGGGCAACCAACCAACACCCCAACACACAGTGACCCAAACTGAGCACATATGCACTCAGAGATTGCCCACTCTTTGGGGCTAAAGACAGAGGACATCGCCTGCACTGCATCTGACCCTGGAGCTGGGAACAATGTCAGCCATAGGGTTGTGCCATGCCAATAGTGTGCTGGATGTGCTCTGCATCACATTACATCTGAGGCATGCCATTCTTCCCACATACATCGCTGTACCCACCCAATTATAAAAGAGGCCTTGGCAGCCTGCCCCGCTGCTCCAACATTTGCATCTTTATCCTGAATTAAACTCCAGTCCAAACTCTGCTAGTATTCCTTTTCACTATTCCTGTTTGGAAGAGGAGTTAATGGTTTGGCCTTAATGGTTTAACACCCTGGAAAGACTCCTGGTAGGCAAGTGTCGGCACAACAAAAGGGATGTGGGCTTGTTGCTCCTGGTTTAACCCACATTGCACAGGTTAAGATCAGCAATGAAAATACTCTGACAGAGACATTAACTCATAATAACAACCACAGTACTATGCCAGGGCTCTCTGGAGGAGCACTTTTCTGGCTGCACCCATATGCTGATGTTCAGGCCATAGATTTCATAGTGCAAAACCAGATTTTCAGAAGAGAATGGTCATTTGCAAGGAGGAGGGAAGAAAGGCTGCTTGTGGGGGAGTGACCCAGTGTTCCCTGGTCCTCCCAGGGAAACAGCGAATGGGATGCTGTCACTGCTGAGGAAAGATAGGACAAAATTGAACTCCTAAGGTTCTTTCATGTGCTGCTCACAGCTGCCATTAACCATGCAGATATTTTGCCTTTATGGTTGATTATTTCAAAGTTGCCATTACTGACTTTGTATGGAGAGTGTAACCCAGTCCATTCTGTCTGGGGGACACTTGGATAGAGCTCAGCAATTTAGTATGTGAGAATACCAGAAAAATGGCCAGTGTGAGTGGAATACCCTGTGCCTTTATGGACATCACACTGATCAACACTGGATCTGCATTATGAAATAAAAGTGGTAAGGAAATGAGAAATGGAAGACAAAAATCCCTCAGGAAATATTAGCTCCTGTGCATGTTCAAAATACAAGAGAAAGATGTCTCTTAACCAAATCAGTGTATGCATTTATTCTAAATGAGACTAAATACAACTGAAAAGGTTGGTTCTTTGTGATAGGGTATTTTTACTGGAGGGGTTTGTTCTTACACTGAAGATAGACTATTTCTACATCTTCTCCTGAGGTGTGTTGAATGGTGCTACTCACTACAGTAACTGATACTCACCATAGTCTAGGGTGCCAGAAAGATGGGACTGAGGTGTGACATGACCTTTTCTTGATACATTCAGAAAGAAAATTTATTTAGAACTAAACTAAGACATTGAGAAGGACTCTTGTGCTACCTGAGGGGGTAGTGAATGTCACAGGAACAGGGAGTGAAGGGCCCTGCTGGTCACATGGGAGCATCGTGAATTTGTGAGAGCCTGTTTGTATGAGCTGGGTGTGTTTGAGTTACAAGATGCAACATTTGGCTCTGGATCTAAAGGTAATTGTTTATTGCATGTTTTATGACTGTTTACAAAAGTGGTTTGTAGAAAATAATGGAATAAATAAGATGTTGTCTTTCCCCAGGTCTTCAATCCATTAACTTGTAGCTAGACTAGAAATTTAAGTCATTGTTATTTATATTAGAGAAGCAACTAAGGATACAGCTGAGATCCAGTTTGCGTTAGGAAGATTGCTGTGTCAGGATCTGAGTGTGGGACAGGTTTTGTCTTGATCTCAAATACAAAAAAGTTCAGGACATGTTGGTTAAACCTGTGATCAGAGCTTCCTACAGGCCTTGTAAGAACGGGCCTCCATGCCTGGCTTTATTGCAAGTGTCTTGTGTGGCTATAGTCACTCGAACCTAAAGGTTAAGGTTTTGAAGGTATTTACACACACATACAGGAAAAAAAAAAAAAAAGGAGACAGTTATGGTCTGTGTATTTAAAGGATTGTCCTTTTTTGGAAACCTAGATCCCATGATAGATTTAAATGCCATAACATGGTACCTAATTTCTACTGTATACTACTATGAAAAGACAATCAGGAATTCACCTGGGTCAGCCTATGCCTCCATTCCTTGTTAATTCAGGTAGTACAGCACTGCCTTGTATGGGAAAACTTCAGCACTTTTCACCTGTTGGGATCTGCAGTCTTCGGTTAGTCATTCTAGTTAGCTATAAGAGATTTAACTCAGATCCATAATGCCTGGAGAATGTTGTTTGATTGATATTGAATGGCCAATTGCTTGTTTAATAACTCTTAATAATCCTTGCTAGTGAAGCTTCATTCATTTTACTGAAAATATGTTTGTGTTCAAAGAGCAAGAGAAGGATGCAGAAATTCTGGACAATGCTCACAGCTGTCCTGCAGGCTTCCTGCACAGTCTGAGAGAGAATCTGTCAATCTTGTGGTAAGTTGCTTCACCATTTCACAATAATCCTTCTTTCCTCCTATTCTTTGTGCTGTCTATTGAGTTTGTCAAGTCTCTGAGGCAGGAAACATCTTTGTGATGTGCCTTGGCTGGCATCACAAGGCCACTGTCAGGTGAGGAACTTTTGGGGAGTGAGTGTGTTGGAACAGCTCACAGATGTCATAACCAGAACCAGAACCTTCGTCAGGCAGAGAAATGAGGGCAGCCAAAGCCTGAGTGAGCAGGAAGACTAAACTCCTCGTGCTGAGAAGTGCTGCCTTAAGAAAAGAAGGGGAGATTGTTGGGGAGCTTGCCTTGCCAATGCTCACACTCTACCTATTCACAAAAGATTTTATACCATGCTCCAGGGCTGGCAGGCCAGGGCTTATCTACTTAAGAACAAATCCTGATAGAGACTGGATGCCACTTCTATGTCTCAGACTGCTGTAAGCTAGTCTCCTTTGGTAGCAATTCTCATAGGATCCAAATCCAAGGTAGAGTTCTAACTGTCCTGAAATGTAGGATCCATTGCAAAATCTGCAGGCAAAGGTGCTGGCAACTTAGGAGTTGCCTCTGGGCCTGGCATGTGCTTAAACTACTTATGAGCTATCTGAGCTCCTCAGCTTGATTTCCATCCTTGTCTGACTCATCTTTTATTTCAAAGATTGTTTGCATTTTTATGCCTCTAAGACTAGGTCCCGTGGGAATCCTTCCCAAACTCTCTATGCTGACCTCCTGTACTTCCAGCACATAACCCTCAAAAGAGGTCATTTGATCCTCCACCACAAATACACAAATCAACACCTTATGCTTTTTTGGGACTTTTGTTGAATTTCTCCTCCTAAAAGATTTATAGAAAGCTTTGCTTTTGACAGCACAGTTCAAGTCATGGTTCAAGTCTAATCGACTTCAGGATCAGACAGTTTACTTTTAGGTGTCAGAGGACTAGATGAGTCCCATATTGGAGGAGACTACCAATTACATCAAACCCAGTATCTCTGAAGACTTCATTTGACCATGAAAGGTTCTCAAGACACATTTACTTTGCTTATAGGACTACATGAGGGTCACAGCAAAAAATGATTTGCCTAGAGGACTGCAAGTTCTTTCTTATGCACATGGAGCAAGTTGAGCTCAGTAACAAGTAAATAACTTCTAGTTTCTCTTGGTATTGCAAGATTCCTTCAGGCTGTCTGGCTAACATCAAGAGATTATCATATCAGTGTGTTATAGCAGGACTGGAGAGAGGATATTAGAGGAGCATTTTGATAAAGCTTAACCAACTCTCCAATCAAATCATCGTGGAGTTAGCTACAGATGTTAGCTTAGCCCCAGATAGTTAACTAGCTCAACACCTGCTATCTTATCTAGTAGTCTAGAGAGGTGGATGCCTCACAGAAGGGTAACAGGATAGGGTGAAATTTATTCTGAAGGTACTGCCATAGCTTTCTTCTGGCCCCATGAGGAGGTCCAGCATCTCACTTAGAATAGATGTTTATTTCTACTTGGCTGAAATGAGTTCAGTCCCACTCTAACTATAGGAGGACAGGCTTGAAAGCCCTGTGTATCCTTCAAAAAGTGCCTGTGGATCCAAAAATGCACACATAGAAATTCCTAACCGGTATCTAACAAAGCCAAAGTAATTTTGACTTGTCTGAGGTTTCAAAGTAAGCCATATGTCTGTGTGTGCACTCACACTAGTAATTAAGACTAGTTTTTCAATAGGTACCTGCAATGGCACAGGCTGTTGGTGGAAAAGTCAATGAAAGTCACTCACAGTCTTCAGTCAGCACACTTTCCTGGTAGATGCTACCTCCTATAGCTATAGACCAGGACATAGAGTTTGCAATGCCATAGTTAGATGCATAACTAACATACAGGTACTAGAGGTCCTTGTGTTTTTATGTAGTCCACTGGCTGCCAGCGTGATTTGTCTGGACACGTACCTGATACTACCTAGTTAATCATCAAAGAATGCAAGTGCCCCTAAAATAACCTGACAAAATTATTCTTCCACTAAAATGAGACGGATGTGCTGACCAAAGTCAGAGTACTCCTTGTACCTCTAAACCACAAGACAAGTACCTTAATCCCTGAAGTATATAGAAGAATGATAGGCAGGTAAATTAACAAAAGCTAAAATATTTAGAAAGCCCTCCAGGGTGGTGAAATATGAGTTGCTGGGGAGGTCTGGAGACAAATGTCCATGCTGGTCCTTCCTGCTGCCTTCCTGCTCCACGAGCTGTGGGGCACATACCTCTGCCTCTCAGCAGGGAGGAAGAAGAGGCTCAAGAAGGACTCAGGAAGCAGCTCCAGCTTTTCACAGGTTTCAGTGTTCCATGGCTCTCGTGGGAATGGAAGGCTATTCTTGGCTGCTCACTGGGAAACTAATGGATGTCAGAGCAACACCTCCAGCTCCTTGGTGAAAACTGGGGTGTCTCATGCCCTCGTCTGATGTGGTTTGCACTTTACCAGCAATGTTGCAGCTGCTGGACTCAAAGAACAGAGAACTCTAGATGTTAGAGCAAGAAAACATGAGTCTTGCAGATTTGCAGTGTTTCTCCATCCTGAGTTATCCTGAGTTATCCTGAGAAACTGAAATTCCTCAGTCCCGTAGGGCTTGTGGTGAGGTGAATGGCAAAGCCTCAATCACTTCAAGAAAAACAAAACTGGGCTTTTATTCAGGTAGGTGCTTTTTTTTCCCCTCCCCAAAATACTATGGAGCCATATCCTCTTTTGTAATCAAACAGTGTATTTTGTACTTGTCAGTCATAATTTCCCTGCACTGGCTCTGGTACACAAACCAACACACTCACACAGATGCACAGAGTAAAGTTGGGGAAAAAAAAAAAAAAAAAAAAAAAGCTTACTTTCTCTGAAATCCCTTTGGCCAGACTCCTTTTATTTAATAGGAAAGTTGTGATACAGTGCAACAATACATCATGCATGCCAGAACAAGAAGAATGCCACTTCTATGTAGGTGGGGAAATAGTTGTGATGTACAAAAGAGATACTGTTTTTTCCATCGCTTTGGCCAAACTTTACACTTAGCTTCTCATGTCGGGAGAGGGTGTGACAGCAGATAGGATGTAGCCTTTGAAACTCCATCTCCGCAGAGAAAAGACAGATGGAATCCAGCTGGCGGATATCACACACGTTTTCTGTTCTCCCTGATATCACAGATCTGATAAACACGGAAGAATAACAGGGCTTTATAGAATGCAGATGAACAGAGGAGCCTATCTGTATGTAAAAAAGAAGGGTCTCAGTTGGCTGAATACTTATTTCTGCTAAATGAAAGTTAACTCCCACGATCTCATAAAGCGAGAATACACCTGCTCAAGGCACAGATTAGATTATATACTATACAAATTTATTGACCTCCCATGGCTGTTGTTGCTCTGATCTCATTTTACATTGTGTCATGTCACACTCATATTAATAGCAAGGAGAAGTAATGGAGGTGGAGGATAAGTGCAGTGAGCTCACCTGGTTGTGTGAGTCTTTGCCTCTGAGAGCATGAGTCGCAGCCTGCGATCATCCAAAGCCTGTGCTCTGGTTTTTAAAATAAAATCTTAGAAACCTGGGAATAATGTACTAAGACAAGTGTTGTCTAGTAATGGGAACCAGGAAATGGTAGCTGCACATACCTGAGACTGAGAATGACTCATCCCACAACCTCCTTTGGCTTCACCGTGTCCTCCTGTAACCTCATCTTTCTTGCTTCAGACAGAGTTGCAAGGCTTTGTTATCTAGAGGATTTTGTGAGGTGATTTTGTGCTCCCCATCAAAACTATGGCAATTAATAAGAGAAGAGGCCTAATTAAGAATCTGCTGTTGCACAGGCTATTACTGTTGGCTTCTTCAGTGCAGATAGCAGGTCAGATTTTAATACATTTTTGATTAACATGGTGAATTCTGATCTACTTTCACCAAGTGAAAGCAGTGCCTGAAGTTGTGATAGAAGGCTGCATCTTGTTTGTGTAAATTTCCTCCATATCCAAAAGAGCAGACTCTGGCATGAGTTCCACAAAGAGGTAAATTTTAAGTGTATGTATATATTAAATTCACCCCCATGATGGCATTCAAACATCTTTCCATTTTCCCTTGTGTAAGTTACAGTGAAGTGTTCTCCTCCCTCCCTGCTGTTCCCTTGTGAGTGAACAAATTAGTGTCACCCAAAGGAAATCCCAATGGAAGCAACTTCTGTCAATATCAGGAAAATTTTAAATCACACCTTAGATGGCAACCCTACGCTTAGCCCTCTGCTTCCATTGAATTCCTTTCCTCCTCATAGGGAGTAGTGAAATCTAGTTTCAAAAAACATTTGCACTCTTGAAAGATGTACTAAAGTACACATGAGATCACAGTTTGTTACAGAAATGTGGATTATTGTACCCAAAACTCATCTCCAGTAATGCCTACTTCTTCTGCAACAGAGCACATAGCACTCTTCTCTTAATCCTAAATTTTTACCTTTGGCCTTCATACTGAGATTTGGGGTTTGTACAACTGTAGCTCCAGTGCCTGCAGAGAGGTTCTTATATCTGTGTCCAGCATGAAGTATGGAAGTTGTCTTACTGAAGTCAAAGTTCTACTTGAAGTATAAGACATATCTTGCTGCATCTAAGCCTAAAGTCCTTTGCCTCCTCTTGCACGCTGGAAATGCCTCCTTAGTTCCAGCTCTGGTTTTCCTATGTAGGGCAGCAGCCCCTACTGTATTTTCCTCTTGATGTCTGAAAAACACAGATCAAGAGAGAGCTGCTTCCCCACTGAAGAATAAACAGGTTTCTGCAGATGGTAGGTCTCATCTCTCTGATAACATGACAACCACAGAAGCAGAAATGGGATTAGAAATACATTTTTAGTGGAATTATTTCCTGTATCCTTTCAATTTTGTTTTGTGTTTCTTCCATCAGTATAATGACCTTCTTGACATTATTTCCCTATTTTCAGCCAATAAAAATCATGTTGGTTACAGCATTTCTAGATAATACAATAAACTAAGGGCTTTGGGAACACTCTGGAGCTGTGGATAGTTTCATTGTTTTCCCATTAATGTTTCAAGGTACTCTGTTTATCTTCCCTCTTGCCTCTTACTTTTACCCAAGTTTGATTTAGATTTAAAAGTTTCTGAGAAAGAATAGGGCAAGAAAAGGCAGCATTAATAACATCTCTTAATGTATGGAAGGATTTCTCAGCAACATATGTTCTGCAGAGGGTCTTCTGTTTTGGTACTTGAAATAGATGTTGTGTATCATTTGGAATGCTTGAACTCTAAATGTCCTTTCTATAGAAGTACACAATATAGAAAAAGGAAAGCCTGACCTAGGCCTGTAAGAAGTGAATTCAGTATTTAAGAAGAACAACTACTGAATGGTGACTGTAGTGGAAATGCTAAGTCACAGCTTGAAACAGTGATTGTGCACCTGGTGGGAAGGCAGCACCAACCCAGGCGAGCTCAGGTGCATGCAATGCACCTGAGTGACCAGAAGGAGTGGAGCCAGGATCCACCTCTTCCCAGACCTTATTTAAGAGTTGGCACTGGAAGCAAAAGCATTTTGCTGGAGTTCTCTCCATACATGGGGTCTTTCAAGGGTTAGTGGATTTTTTTTCCCTTTGTTTCTCTGTCTGTAGTGGCTGCATTTGAGCATATCCTCACTTGTTGCAGCTTAGGTCTTTAATACCATTCCTGTGCTTTCCATCACATTACAGCATTACAGTGACAACTTTTGTAGCAGTTATGTACAATTCAGAAGCTCTTGTGCAGTGAAGTAAAGGCTTATCTGTTCCTAAACCTGATTTGGAATGTTTATTAGCTCATGTTTCATGAAGTACCAAGTTAAAACATTGGAGCTTTTAAACTAAAATCTCAAAACTAATGTCATAGTGCTGCAGCCAACAGTTGTGCTATTTCCTTGAGGAAGCAGGAAGCTAAATATGGCTTTCAAGCTCTCTTTGTCTGTGACTTACTTTTTGCACTTGCAGCTGTAACACAGGGCAGATGTCTTCTGAGAAACCTGCCTGCCAGTCTGAATCTTGATCTAGACTCACAACTGCCACACATGCACCCCTTGCCACAACCTGCAAAGAGATCAGAAAATGCAGCAGGATGAAAATAAAACACATTAACATTCTGAATAGTCTAAAAGAGATCTTATCTTGTTCTTGTGCAGCGTGTAAAACTCACCATTCATGTCACCTTGAACCTTGATGATTGTTGGCACTGTGAATAACAGGATCTACCACGAACAGTTGAGAATCAAAATCAAGGAGATGAGTGAGCACCAAGAAAACTCATCTCCCAAGCATTTTATCTTGTTCTCTCACAGAACCATAGAACAGCTTAGGTTGGAAGGGACCTTAAAGATAATTAAACTACAGCGCCCACTCTGTAGACCATGTCCTTCTATTGCTGGCACGTAGCTGCTGCAAAATCCTTCATTTTGAGGAGATGGTATTGGGTCAACTTATGCACTCAGCCAACTGGAGTCAATGCATCAGGGGAAATGAGTTAGCTGGTGGAGGCTGGAAGCTGTTGAGTTCATGGGGTGGGATGCAGGCTAGAAATGCATAGCATGGCTAGTAAAGACTAATGATAACTGATATTTCTGCTAAATATGGTGGAGAAAACATAAGCCTGATGAAAGTAGAGCTGCACACTAGATAAACATAAAGTAAAAGCATTAACCTCCTTTATGGCTATGCTGTTCTCCCTGTGGTTGGTGATTTTCCCTCTGCAGAAGGCTCTCTGTGCAGTTTGGTGGAACAGACGAGGACAAAGGAGAGATGGTGACTACTCAACACAAGCAGTCAACCTCTGCAGGAAGTGCTGCTGGAGCTGGTCACATGAAAGATAAAATATTAAGACCTGGCAGGTCAAGGTAGGAACGTATACTCTACTCAACTTCACCAGGACTTTACCAGGGTTTCATGTCTGCTGATGTTTCTTTCTGAAGATTTGATGACATGTCTTTTAACTGTGGTCAGTCGGTTTTGACTCATCTCTCTCACTGTTGTGCTCTGTGTTCACACCTTGTATGCATTAGTGGTCTGTGGTCTCTGGGTCACAAGGAAAGCAGAAGATCTTATTGAAAACTATAGATCAGAACCCATTCATGAACAGAGCAAAAGGTCTTAAACTCCGTGGACACAAACTACAGATTATCACTTCAACCTAGGTAACATTCATGTTGGAAAATGGGTTCCTTTAATGCCCTAGATGCTTATGCACATGCTTTATAAACATTCGTCTTATGATTCGGTTTCTACATTCTTACACATTCACAGGTCTTCCTGTGCATTTTCCCAGCTGTGTGTTTCACATCGTTCCAGTGCCACCCATCTGGTCACCACTGCACCCACAAGAAAATGCCAATCATGTAATACTCAAGGTTTGTTGTCAAATTTAGGCTTCAGTAAACAGTAAAAGGAAGACAGTTGTGATCCTGAGACTTTCTTCTTATCCAAAATAATCCATAACACATTCTAAGCCACAGAATGGGAAGCCTCATTGCAACACTGTCTTTTAAAACTGGGATTGGAGTCCCACAAAATCAGTGTCCTGTAGTAGGTATTCTGCTGGGATTCCCATTTGATGCCAGGCAGCAATACTAAACTGAAGCAAATTTCAAATGGTATCACTCTAAATCAACATGATCTGCCCACAGCAGAGGGTTGGAACTAGGTAGTCTTTAAAGTCTTTTGAAGATAAGCCACTCTATGACTCTATGATTCTCTGATTCTAAACATGAGTGAGAACAGTGTTTGACATCAGCACTGTTAATCCTGTTGCTTTGACACTGCAGAAGAGTGAAGAATATTGCTTGCTTATGTCCTCCATTCAAATCCTCTCTGTTTGCTTTAAGGGCTTCTAATTATTGCATTGTGCAAGGGGAGGGGAAACACCATAGTCAGATACAAGGTGGAAGAAAAACATGCCCAGGATTCAGCAGCAAGTAACTTGACAACCTGACTGCTTCTTCCAGACACATGAAAAAAAGGAGAGGAAGAAAACATAGATAGTGGAGGGTCCTTTAATCTAACAAAAGAAACATCACAGGAACCAAATTAAATCCAGACTCATTCATATGAAAAAAGTTAGCAGCTAAGATGATTAACCATTGGAACAAAGTACAGAGGGAAGTTGTAAAATTATTCCCTGTGTCCTGGTGTCAAATCCAGACTGTATACTATCCTGTAACGTATGCTTTGATCAAAGAAATTCTTAGACTTGATGCTGGGGAGGTCAGACCAGATAAGGTGATCATTCCTCTGACCTTGAAACTCCACAAATATGTATGTTCAGAAAGACCAGACTGTGGTTGCAGTCTGGCACAGGGACACCAGAAATTTTGGTTCAAGGCCTGGCTCTGTTACAGATTTCCAGAATAACCGCAAGCAAGTTGTGCAGTTTATCTGTGCCTCTGTTCCCCATCTGTAAAGTCTGGAGGATAATCCCCCTTCTGTTTGGTTTGTTAGCTATTTGAGGTATGGAAAGCAACTTATTAGGTGTGGGTGCGGACTTTGCCTAAGGTTTGCAAGGAAAAGTTTGTAAGATCATTGCAAAGCACATATATCTGTAAGGAAACCCTAAAGATAGAGAACAAAAACATATTGGTAGGGAGGCAAGGAAATGTTTAGCTTTCATCAGTAGCCTCCAGAGTGCAGTTAAAAGACAACACAGCAGAGTGCGGGGATGGTCGCTCAGCCAAAGAATTATGATTTCATCTCAGGATGCTTCTGGATACAAATAGCATCCAAGGCCTCCTCATGAGGGAGCCTCTCACTTCCTCCAGTGGCATTTGCAACATTGCACTCATTTATTTTCTCAACAACAATAATCAAATGACCAGTGTCTGTCCTTATCCACGCACAATGAAGACTTGTGCTTTCTTTGCTTAGCTAAGAAACTTTGTGAGCTTCTGCCAAGAAGTGAAAGATCATCTTGAATGGCTGGAACAAATTCAAGGCATGTTCCAGAGAGCTGGAAAGCTCACAGCCTTGTCCACTGCCCAGCTGCTCCTCCCTTCCTTACATTTTCATTGTGGGATCTATTGGTCTGTACACTGCTGCTGAATAGCTGAGTGCTCCACCTGGTAGCTGGACACGCTTCTAGATTTGCTCTTTGCCTCTTGCCAGGGCTGTAATGTGAATAGCCTTTCACGACACATAGGAAGTGGATTTTAGGAAATACACTGAGCAGGAGCTGGGCTCCTACCCAGTTTGGGACAAAAGCACTGCATCCCAGCTGGAACCGCATAGCAACATCTCAATGATTCCTTATGTGATCTTCTGTTAGTTATGTCTGCTCCAGAGAGAATGGGAGCTTATGCTTCCATCTGCTGCTAAGCTTGCAAGTATGAACAAAGTGCTCTTTGCTCCAGAGGTCTCTGGTTCAGTCCCTGATGGTGGCCACGTGGACTTGTATATATAACAACATATGCATAAAAAATATATGGGGTAACATATGTAACAACAGCACTGTACAAGGGAAAGTAACAAATGAAAACAACAGCCACCAACGCAGGTTTTCCAGGGCTACTCTAAGGAGAATAGAGGGGCCATTCTTCCCAGGTCCCCAGAACTCCTAACAAACCTCACCAAACTACAAGGAGGACCAGTGTTAGAATAAGATACAGCAAGTGTTGGAGAAGGAGAAGACAGCTGTTGAGATGAGTGGGGAACCGTATCAGAAATACAGCAAGACACAGCTCCACAGAGCTATAAGATGCACTCATGTTATCCTGCCAATCCCCCCTTGGCACAATGTCTCTGTATGTGATCCTCTTAGTCTATCACTGGTTCTCTGTGATATGTGTCTATCTGGTTTCTCATGGCCACAATAAACCCTTCTACTGCGTTAATCTCATTTAACAGTTCCACTGACTTGAAAAGAACCAGAGTAAAATTGCTGTGCAATTTCTGCTGGCATTATTATGGCTGTATCACTTGTCAGCTTTTGTAAACAAGATAAATATAGTTAAACTTAAGGCATCAGATATGAAAAAAAATTGGCATGTTATAGCAGCCCTTCAGAAATACTTTTTGACAGGTACCACATAAAAAAGGAAACAAGAGCATGCCAGAGAGGATAATAACTGCAAGATTTTCTTTTGCAAAATGTTTTTGCCCAAGGAGGCTGCAAGAACTTGATGTTCTCTACCCAAGCTTTTTAGCACCATTATCTAATTCTGCTGTCATACATAGCAGCCTGTACCTGGACTGACTCCCTAGAAGCAGTGAATCCCAGTATCAGCCTCGGTATCTGTGAGATATCTGTGAGTCTCTCATCTCCGAGTGCATCAGAGGCAAGACCGCTGGAATCCAGCTACCTGGAGGCTGGAGGATGAAAGGCAGCACAGCAGGAGGCATGCAAAGCTGGGAGGGAGGGGGGATGGTTCCTGATAGGGCATAGGGAAAACTCCTATACACAACTGACTTGTAACTTGTTTGCACTGCAAGAGGACATCCCATGTGAAGGGCCCGTGTGATCATCGCCCACTATTCCCCCACACAAGCGGTTGCATTGTGCCTGCAGCTACACTGTGCTCCAGAGGAGACAAGTATCTCCCTTCTAACACCTGAAAAGACCAAACCCAACAACTCTCCCCACACCCAGGAAGTACCCACGCTCCCTTATCACCGCCTGGAGCAAGTCCCCGGAGAGCTGGATGGGGAAAGTTGAGACTGCAGCCCCAGATGGCTGTGCTGGCCGTGGAGGATGAATGAACATGCCACAGACAAAAGGCATAGGGAATTAGATGTCTTTTATTATATGAGGAAGGACAGGTAATGGCATAAATCCTGGTCTATCCTTGCTGTGGAGCCCTCTGAGGAGTCATTCTAGGTCAGGCTGGATGGGGCTCCGAGTGCACCCTTAGCTGTAGGTGACCCTGTTCATTGCAGGGGAGTGGGACTAGCTGGTCTTTAAGGTTCCTTCCAACACAGACGATTCTATGATTCTCACAAAGTGTGGATGTCAGATGAATGTCAAAAAACCATAAGTTATGTGTGCTGAGACCTGAGACCATGGCTCAAGGAAGAGTAGGCACTTCCGAACCTGAGGTCAGGCTGGAAGGAGACTCAGAGTTCATGGGAATTAACTTACGTGCATTAACTTACAGCCAGAGAGGAAAAAAAACAGGTCTAAACATAACCAGGTTATAAAGGCCACTGCCAGAGGTCAAGCCACTGAAGCACAGAAGATAAAGTGGTTGGTTTCTGCCATTGTCTGAATACTACACAGTCAATAAAGAACTCCAGTAACCACTTGAAGTTCTCTCTCATGCAACTGCAGATATAATGGGATGGGTTTTCATCATTAAGAGACTTTGGGAAATTTATGATGTCAACCTATATTTTTTCAGTACCTACTGAAATACTGGACATCAAAGACTTGCCAGAGATTCTTGTAGGGAGGGGTGCTGAGGATTGAGGCTGACAGATTGGGCAGACAGATCAGGATGGCATGATCAGATAAAGAGCTCTGTGCTCTTTGTGTTATGACATTTTGCTTTCAAGGAAATAAAATTCCCCTCTCCCCTCACTCTTGGAGAGAGAATGTTTTAGAATCTCTTCACCTATTGCAATGAAGGGGCTAATGGAAAAATATTTTCCTGTATTAGACTGGGGTAAAGCAACTGATAATGCCCTCAAAAACTGCAATTTCTTTCAGTGAATGAAAGGTTCCCACAAGAGTTGTGTGTAAATACAGTTTGGCACTGAGTTTGACCCTTATTCTAGACTCCCACGGAAGGAAAGCCACCTTCAGTTGATCCACATATAAATATGTATCTTCTTCAAGACAGGAAGATACAGGCAGTCAAGGGTGATGCCAGCTCCAGCACTTCCTTCTGGGCTTTAGGCTATGAAGCTCATGTACCTTAAGCACTGCAGGTCTTACCACATTGGTTTCAGACAAGTTTTGGGCATGGAAACATCTGCAGTCTCAAATGAGTCTGGACACATACAGTTCTGGCACCACAAGTTATCTGATGCCATGGAGCAATTATGGAAAGTAAATGAGAGAGAAGCTTCTAGATGAAATGAGCTCACTGCTGTTCTTACAGCTTTGGCCATAGCAGACTCCCTACTGATTCTCTTACCAGATCTTATGATTGTGGTTTTAATGGGGGATAGACATGTGCAGAGATAGTATTTTCCCACTGATTAGTTAAAATTTTCTTACACTAATTTCACAAACACCAATAAATAGTCATGACAAAATATGTTACTACCCTAGAGCATTAAGATAGCTACGACCTGTTGTATACCAGACAGCTGCTATTGATCAGAATATTAATTTTTAAGTTTATATACTTTCTTAACATTTACAGCCTTCTTTCAGTTAATTATGAATTTCTGTTGATAGTAGATAATATCTTACTCCATAGAAAATTTAATCTGGAAATACTGGTGATTAAATGGCCACAATTTGTCCATGCTTATATAGAGAGATTTCTAGGTTTTTAAGAACTTGAAAATTGAACTAACTGTGTGCCTTACAAGAATAAGAAAAGTCTGTCTAATTCATCCACTGAGTGATATACTAAACACCTTGTCATTAAAGGAACAAGGGAAGAACTGGTTACAGTTCTCCTAAGAGAACTTCACTAACTTTCTCATTCACCACCTCAGGTCTTAGCAATGATCTTATAACATGATTGCTATTGTTCAGAGTTGTCCTCAGGCCACTGAACTGGAGCCATGGAGAGCAAACTGGATGTAAACAAGTTCTGCTTTCCTCAGTCCCTGACCTCCTGTGTGGATTACAGCCGGACTGGACCTACGTTGGCTCTGGTGGGACACCTTCAGCCATAACAAACCAACTTTAAAGGAAATAAAGGTATTATGGAGGATATTATGCATCAAGAACACATGAAGAACTACAAATGGAGCCTGGTGGATAAGGAAATACCTTCGCTGCCATTTCATTTGAGCCTCCAGCTATGAGCTGGGTCTCCTTTTCTTTCTTGTCTAATGGTGTAGGAGCCTGGTAGCCATTTTGTGGTAATCAGAAGAGCTTCTGAGCCGCATAGGATCCAGCTCCTTCTAGTTTTTACCACCTACAGCAAGTGGACATGAACCCACAACATCCTTAACTGCATTCCAATCCAACCAAAACACAGGCACTAATCATACGGTTACAAAGTCCTTCGGCTGCCTCAGATGGAAAGATTTATGTCCTCAAAGACTTGGCGAGCCCATTATTGCTCATTGTGTTTGCCTACAAGTTACAAATGTTCTTTCCATTTAATTTTTAATGCAGCTGTAACTTGCCTCACTAAGCCCCAGGAAAACTGTAAAGGCACTGGCTGTTACTGTGAACTTATAATCTCTTGGCAAAAGCCGTGTGTGCAAGCACTGCGTGACAGTTCACACCACCCTACTCTGACTTTTATGTAAGAACCACATTTTTCTTTAAAGCAAGTGCATACTTTTGATTTGCTTCAGTCAGAGGCCTGAGCCAGAGAAAAGAGTAAAATCACCCAGTGAAGGCATAGGAGTTCAGTGAACATGTCTGAATCATGCATCATGGGTCTAGACATGGTTTACTGCTACTTATAAAACTCATTGCTGTTCTTATCTAGGGTTTCTCTTTTGCTCATTTTTGCAGAGTGCTCATCATCTCACTGTCAGTAGTCCTGAGGGGAAGTTTAATATTTCTTTTCCTTAGGTTTTAATGCAAATCAGATTATATTATTATGATACTGAATTTGGTGACTCAGTATATATTTTTCATTCTGATCATTTCTATTTAGGTTACATACCCCAAATTGTCTCTTCTCTCTAGCTTTTATAACTCCTATGTGGGTATATCCAGTGTGCAAAGCCTTATGCCAAACATCGGCAAGCCACGTGCATGGAGATTGCCATCCAACCACAGGGAAAATTTTCAAATACTGTCAGAAGATTGTCTGCCTACCACCATCAGCCTGCACAGACCACCAGAGTTTGTCTCTTGCAGCTCAACAGTCCCCAAAATGCAGAAGATCTTGCATTCCTCTGAACCACAACTGTCTTCCCAAAGGCATCATAAATGCTGGGAACTGCTAAGAAAAGGCAAAAACAGAGAGATGATATTGCCTCTAACTTTCACCAGGTAATTGGAAAAAAAATCGGATGAGCTTTGCAGCTGTTAATCTGGGGATCATGAAAAAAAAATCAGTGTGACCGATAAAAATGAAAACACTGTTCCTTTGTTTATCAAACAAATTAATAAGGGTTTTATGCATTAAAGAGTATGTACTATGAAATAAACTCCAAAGTTAAGTGAATTTACATAGCTTGCCTATGTCCACATAGAGGCATGCCTTTCATTCTTTATTACATTTTACAAATGATTAGCTTAGCAGAAAAATTCCACTGAAATTATTTTCAGAGATAGAAAGACTTTTTTTTTCCCCCCAAAATGAACTTTCTCCCTGACAGCTGTGTACTTTCTAGGAGGAAAAAAACCTCTCTTTAGCGTCAAAAATCAACCCACTGGGGATGTCGGTTGTAGTTAAGGCAAATATTTTCAGACCTGTGTGGCTAAAACTAGCCATACAGAAGGAAAAATGGAAAACAGCCTAAATTGAAGGTGTAACAATTTATCTCAAATTTATGTATGCATTAAGAAGAGCGTGTGCTTTAAATCTGTGAAAAAGAAGGCATAAACCTTCACTTCTCTAAAGGTGATTTTTCAAAGTACTGAGCACCACCAATGTTAATCCCAGTTAAATAAACTGAGGCTGTAGGTACTCCAGACCTGTGAAACTAATTCAATTCTGCATAACTACTTAACTTTGGAAATTGTTATGGATGAAAGAGGTGAGATATTTAGCTGAGAGAAAAAAAAATCCTGGCAGTAAAAATGTCCTAAGGCTTTGCTATAGCTTGGCAAGGGTATTTGCTGTATGTGGTAGACCATTGTGCCATGGTCCCATAGCCATCTGGTGTGGTAGCCTTGTTGGGACCAGAGCTTGAAAGTCCTCAGTTTAGGTAGGGTGCTGGTGACTTTCAGAGTTTGCTTGCCCAGATCAAAGAGGCTGTCCACGAGCAAGCACTAAACTCTCCAATGGCCATCCAAGAGCAGCCACATAGGTGAAGGATGGGAAGGAAGTATAGTTTGTCATGATTGCAGCTAGTGAAGAGATACACAGACATCATCATGTAGACTTAATACTGTTCCTGCACAAAGAACCTGAAACTTGTGTTTCTGGAAACCATTCCTCAGTACGCTATACTTCCTCAAGTGAAAAATTACTATGGATCAAATCAAATTTTAAGAGGTAATTTCACCTTTGGGTTGGCTGTATGCTAAGTATTAATCCTCTAAAACTGCTTTGAACGTAATAATTGACAGTGCATTGCTTACAAAAAGATAACAGCCACTATGTATTTTACACTTATTTCCTTTTTTTTTTTTTAGAGTATAACACTGCAATTACAGTTTTGCTAGTGGATATTTCCTAAGTGACAGGTAGAAGCTAATAGCTTCAACTTTGCCTCTAGCCATACAAACTCCTCCCAGGTAGTCATCACTTCCTGAGAAATATTCGTCTTGAGTGTTATTGGTTTAAGTCTACTTTTAAGTCCATGCCAACCACTGGGATTGGTGTCTCCTGTATTATAAAGACACTCTCTTGAGTAATCACTTTACACACTCACTTTATTTGGTACTAAAATCAGAGAGTGGATTTAGAATCATAGAATCATAGAATTAGCTAGGTTGGAAAAGACCTACAAGATCATCCAGTCCAACCATCCACCTACCACCAATATGACCCCACTAAACCATGTCTCTCAACGCTATATCTAAACGTTTCTTTAACACCTCCAGGGACGGTGACTCAACCACCTTCCTGGGCAGCCCATTCTAGCACCTGACCACTCTTTCAGAAAAGTAGTATTTCCTAATGTCCAGCCTAAATCTCCCCTGGCGCAACTTGAGGCCATTCCTCCTCGTCCTGTCACTAGTTACAAGAGAGAAGAGGCTGACCTCCAGCTCACTACAGCCTCCCTTCAGGTAGTTATAGAGAGCAATAAGGTCTCCTCTTCTCCAGACTGAACAATCCCAGCTCCCTCAGCCATTCCTCATAAGGCCTGTGCTCCAGACCCCTCACCAGCTTCGTCGCCCTCCTCTGAACACGCTCCAGGGCCTCGATCTCTTTCTTGCAGTAAGGGGCCCAAAACTGGACACAGTACTCGTGGTGGGGCCTCACCAGGGCTGAGTACAGAGGGACAATGACTTCCCTACTCCTGCTGGCAACACTATTTCTGATACAAGCCAGGATGCCATTGGCCTTCTTGGCCACCTGGGCACACTGCTGGCTCATGCTCAACCGAGGGTCGACCAATACCCCCAGGTCTGTTTCCTCCACACAGTCTTCCAGACACTCTACCCCAAGCCTGTAGCGTTGCCTGGGGTTGTTGTGGCCAAAGTGCAGGACCTGGCACTTGGTCTTGTTGAACCTCATCCCATCAGCTTCATCCCAGAGATCCAGACTGTCCAGATCTCTCTGTAGGGCCTCTCTACCCCCAGGCAGATCGACACTTCCTGCCAGCTTGGTGTCGTCTGCAAACTTACTGAGGGTGCTCTCAATGCCCTCATCCAGATCATCAATAAAGATATTGAAGAGGACAGGCCCCAGCACCGACCCCTGGGGAACACCACTCATGACCGGTCGCCAGCTGGATTTAACTCCATTCACCACCACTCTCTGGGCCCAGCCCTCCAACCAACTCCTTACCCAGCAAAGAGTGTACCTGTCCAAGCCACGGGCTGCCAGCTTCTCCAGGAGAATACTCTGGGAGACAGTGTCAAAGGCTTTGCTGAAGTCTAGGTAGACCACATCAACAGCCTTTCCCTCATCCACCAGGTGGGTCACTGTTTACTGTGACAGTAAGTTGATAACAAATATGGCTGTAAGGGCAGTAGCAGAAAGGTGGGAAAATCAGAGCAGCTACACCATGAGGTTATCTCATGAGCTGAGGTATTGGAACAGGCTGCCCTGGGAGGTGGTGGAGTCACTGTCCTTGAAGGTGCTTAAGAAACATGCAGATGTGGAACTGAGCGACATGATTTAATGGTGTGGTGGTAATGGGTTGATGGTTAGACTAGATGATCTTAGTGATCTTTCCAGCCTTGGAAAGGTTTATTCCTTGATTTCCTCCACCTTACAGCCTCATGCAAAATCTGATCAGCCAGACTAAGGCAGAATAATTTCCAGATCGATTATGTGTCTGACAGTCAGTGTGCTGATCTGATGATACAAAAGCAAAGGTCACTGTATGGGCTGTGCATTAGAGAAGAAGTCTGAAGAGGCTGATGTCCACTGCTCTTTCAGATAACTGCTGCATGCAGCACTGGAGTATGTTATGAGAAGAGCTAGAGCAAGGTGCATTTATTTTTACTGATAGACCATTTTTTTCCTAAGCCTCGAGATGCTGTTGATGATTATATATCGACTGGAATTAGTATCCTCACTCTGATTCCCTTATTAAATGTCTTTCTTTGGTGCTTTTTTCAGACCCCCATTCCTAATGGACAGTAGTTAGCATTTCTTGTTAAAGATAAATGGGATGCTTAACTTGCACAACTGTTTCAGGATTTGAACAGTGTCTCCATAATGATGATCAGAACAAGGTGACTTGTAAACGATGTGCACTTTGACACTAAAAGTGTCACTGAAGCGTAATGGAGCACTTCGCACCTCTTTGTGTCCTTTGATCACAGCATCTCCCCCCCGCCCTCATCCCCCCCCCCCCCCCTCCAGCCATTTTGTCAGCTCTGAAGAACAGATGGGAAAGGATGCTTATGTGTTATAGTGAAATGATACAGCAAGGAAGTGCCTGGCAGAATGAAAGAAGACTTCTGTGTTGGTTGAATTAAGGATAGTTATAATAATTAGTTACACAGTAGAAGACGTTACTGTACGTAAAATCAATGCTGACTGAATTTTGGATTTTTAAGTTCAGGTTAGGTGCCAAGTGTGAATTTTCTGAATATTAAGTCAAAAAAACACCTCTCAGCAAGAACTGGAAATAGCACGAGTTTCAATATTTTACAGACCTGAAACCAAAAGTAAAAAAAAAAAAAAAAAGGCTTTTTGTGCTGTAGAATCACTCTGAACAAAGGTTAATGGTATTATTCACAAGCCATGGTACACATCATGGACACTGTAAGGGGCTGGGGGAGGAATGGTGAAGCTTAGTTTAAGTATACTGTATCTATAGACCTACAGGTTTGTCACTTTGCTTTGAGGAATAGGTTGGCCGGACAAAAAGTGTCTTGACAGAAGCTTCTAGGTATACTTACTAAACAGTTTTTCAGCAAGAAAACACATGCGTAGTTACGGCGTAAGTCAGCTAATGCATATTATCACTTGTACTACAGTTGCAACCAAAGCTCTCAGTCACCATCAAACACTTGCTCAAGATCATGTAAAAACCTGTTAGACACAATCCTTTTGCCTGCTTCCCTTCAGCCTTTTTCTTCTGTTTTCTCTGCCTCCACAAGTTTGTTTCTAACTTTAAGCTCTGATCTAATACTTTTGAGTGGATTCTGAATGGTTCCCCCAAAAGAGAAGATACTTGGATGGGATGGCAAGGATAGAGGAAGGAGGTTTCATAACAGCATTGCTAACACATAGCAATATTTCTGTAGCTGGAAGATCTATAGCCCAGTGAGATCACGCCTAGTGAGGTTGGCCCATTGCAATTGATTCTCTAAAACAAGTGCATAATTTCTAGTGCATGTCATTTAGATCTAGACATGGAGATTGCTGACATCTGACTATACTTCTAGCAGAATTAACCATGACATTGGCTGTTACTATGAATCAGTACCAACCCTTCACTCATCCAACCTCACCTCCGTGACTGTGGTCTCAGTAGAGTTCACATGCATTATATAGGAAAGCATCATTGCTTTCACTGTGAAAATAACTGGATAACTTTTTACAGTTACTACATAACACAAGTTATCAGCACCCCTTCCGACCCTAAAGATTTCTAAATCTATTTGAATTCACTGACAAAACAACATTCCTGTGCAAGTCCATAACAGCAAAGCCATGAACCCAGTATGAATCTAATGACTAGAAGAAATGAGTGTACTGTGTGACAACAACACTGTCATATAAAGATATGAGGCAGGGAGTATTTATTCACAGAACAACTTCTGTGAAATTTTCTTACATGTACTTTACAATTTACATAAATTTAGTTCAGTAGAAATGTCCCTTTTGGTATAATTAGATGAAATGATATGTCTATATCTCTTGACATATTTACATCATTTAATAACCTTAGCATTAATTTGTTTTGAAATATTGTTTCCAGCTGTCTTTAGAGTGATTACCTCAAATGACATGAGCAGTGTTAATTCCTGAAAATATGTCATTTCAGCTTGCAGAAGTTTCTGTTCAGAGATTGTGTGGAAGTTGAATAGGTTCATGGCAGAACTGATCTATGGCAGAAGTGCATGGCTTGTTTTCCTCTTTTTTTTTTTAATCTAACATCAGACACCTTTAGAACTCCCTGTAGTGTGATCTAGTTGTTCTTATAACTGTTTTTAACCCTCTATTAATACATTCCTGGGGGGATTAAGATCATTGTTGCCTTCTATGCTTTTTCTCTGTTATGTGTCCACCTGCACCATCCCTCATCAGCCGGACAAACCCTGTACATATCACAGGAATTATGGGCCACAGCAATAAAGATCCCTGAGTTTGTCTTTGAGGCTTTTTGAACTTTATACAGAAATATCTGCTGTGAGAGTTGTATATAAGCCACATAGTTTTGGTACTTGTAGATATCCCCCAGAAGAAACTGTGACTGCTTTATCTTGTGAAACACTCAGAAACTGCAAAAGTTCCCAAGATTCAGGGTAATAATGTTTAGACTTCATCTAAAAGACCAGAAATGCCTTTATGTCATATAAGGTCATCACAAACCAAACAGAGAAATGCTAAGAACAGCCTTTCCGTTAGTATTTTATAACTTTCCCCTCCAAATGCACATGAAACCAGGAGAGCATAAAATTATGACCAGAACTGGCTCGAGACTCATGCTGAATCAGGTTATACTTGGTAAAGCCTTTCCCCCATGCACACATAGAAAAAGCCACCACAGTCATTGCAAAAGAGCAGAGTCACACACCTGGCTGTGGCACTAGAAAGTGACAGAATCTCCTGAATATTACCAATAAGTCTTTCCCCGCAATTAGCAAAAAGACTTTCCCCTTACTGACCTAAGGGCTCCAAATCAGATTCTGCAATAGATTTTACCACTTTTTTTCCATGTGTGGGTACATACAGATATATGTGCATTGCTTCTCATTAATACATTGCCTGAGAGTTATGTCTTTGTGTAACATCTGTAGATCATAGGAGGTATCTTCAAGGCACTTGATAACGTGTGCTCAGATTCACTGAGGGAATGATGCCAGTTTAGATCACTTAAGACTCCTATGCTAAAAAATGTGAGATTAGAAGTATATACTTGAGTAAGTTGTCATTAGCAATCATTGTTTTGCCTGCTTTAGTCTATGAAAACAGAATTTTAAACAAGTTTTGTGTTGTGCCTTACCCTGGATTTCTTCATACTTGAAGCCATAACAGTGTTATGGCTCCTGCTGGGAAAATACTAAAAATGTCTATGACCCATTTTTGTATATAAATACTAATATCAACAACACAAAATCCACTTATGGACCAATTCAGCAGCCTGAGCTCTTTTTCTTCCTGGTTGTCACTTTGATAACGCAGTACAATCACATGGGCTTGCAGCCCTGTCTGCTTGGTGTGCCATCATTTATAACACATTATCAGAGTGACAGCTGGCAGGAACAAGAGGCCGAGCGCCAGATACACACAGTGCATTTACTGAAAAATATTCCCCTTTTACAATGCAGATAGACTGATTAAGAAGTGAGGGAATTCCTCTGCCTTCCCCCACATGGCTGCAATGATTCATTGGAAACTAATCCAGGCGCTGGCAAAACTCCATGCTCTACCTTCCCTCCTCTATTCAGGTTATATCCCATGGGATTCACTGGGACAGTTTTCCCTGACAAAGACTGAAAACAGCGGTCTATAAGCAGTGAGCAGCATCTCCATTTGCTTTAATTGGGCAGGACAAAAAGGAAGCTCAAGGATTCATTTTATGCAGTGCAGTAGTATACCCTGAGGAGCACCTTGTTTGCACTCCACTCGCTTTGTGTTTGGCCAGCCTCCTTTCACAGTGGCCCCGTTTGAATTCAGGCCCAAACAATGTGCTCTCAGAGCTTTCCAGTCACCATAAATCCCTGCTGCTTTCATCACTGGGGGACTTTCTTACGCAGCATCTCAAGACATCCCAGCAACCCTTCCTGATCCAGCCTGAGCTGCTGATCAATATTACTAAAAGGATACTCCTTTGAATCATAGGAAGTGATCTGGTGTATTAAGTCCTCCTTTAGTTTCTCTAAATAATACTGTGACCTTCCTTAAAACCCTTCAAAAGACAACTCAGGGCTTGTGTTCCGCAGCACAGGGTGCTAATTGAGAAACTACAATGAATTAAAGGAAGAACACTTTAGAGAAGAAGACATTGTGAAGAAGGGATAGAGTTAACTGCCTGCTATTTCATTATTGAGCCAGCTGACTGTACAGGACTCCACAGTGTTCTCAGGGATGTGGGGAGCGGTGTGTGTTCCCTGGCAAAGACTCAAGATCTAGATTAAAATCTCCCAGAGTTAATTTAGGAAAACAATAACATTTAAAGTTGGAAGGGTTTTTTTTAAGCTGTATCCAGCCATGCTACACGTGATCCCAAGGCCTCTTTCTTGTCCACACAGACCATTCCTTGAGTATTCTTGTGAATACTTAGCCCCACATTTTCAAATGAGGGAACCGAACAGGAAAAACAGAAATTAATATTTTTGCTTTCAAATTAATGTTCTGTTTTTCAGAAGAGTCACTGCAGAATGAGGGATAGCAGGACAACTTGGAAGGCACAATGGGGCCTACACACCTGTAAAGACTGTTGTTTGTATTTCTACCACCCTTTTCCGAACCATCACAGTAGCATGGTGTTAGGAGCTCCTTGCTGCATGTCTGTGGTTCACAGTCAGACTGATGGTCCATGCTGCACCTGCTAGGAAAAACACCCCTACACATCCTACATGTCCAGCCCTGCCCCTGAGGAGGCCTTCCTGGTGCAACATGACCACAGAGCCATGAGATAACCAGCCTGTTTTCCCCAGATGTTGTATTCGTGGTCAGGGCTCTAATGCAGCCCTAAGCTGTAGGGTTTCTTTTGCATGTCATCCTTCTCATTTGCACCACTGCTTTTCCGTGTGATGTTCAATAAATACTTGATGTTTTCCTCTCTCTTCTTTTTTCACTTGAACTTTTGCCATTCCTTGGCATGTTCCTGTGTCAAAAATAAAGAATCCCTCAAATAAAAGTTACTTGTGGCCTTATTTCCAATACCTGGTCTTCAGAGATCTACCTGTAAGGACATGGGAGAGGTAAGGGGATAAAACAATTTGGGAAAGCAGAAGGGAGAGAGCTATCAGGAACTTTAATTTCAATGTTTCTACCTCCTCATTTGAACAAGGAATGCAGTGTGTGAAAGATAAGAAGCCACCCTTCCTAACCTAGTACAATGCAGCTTTGTTGAAATGTCACCAGTGCTGCCGGCCCAGTGTTTTTCTCACCCCAGCTCTGACATGTACACTGTGGCTAGTTGACACCATGATAGGCACATTTCAGGAGAAAAAAAAGCTAGCATCTTTATTCACTGTGACAGAGAGAGATGTTAAAGTCCCCTTTTTCCTGAACACTGTTTATTTTCTGCTGTTTTCCTGTGTATTGCAATCTTGATTTTGGAGTGCACCCTCCATGCTGAATGACATTGATTGTGTGTAACTACTGGATGACTTCTAAAGCACCTCTGAAGATCCCATCTGACAGTGTTTATCTTTAGGCACCTAATACCTGCTGCTGAGTTCTGTTCTCAAAAACAATTTTCAGTGGGATAGATGTCAGCTCTATACAAAGTTTTGTTATAGTAGCATCAGTTCTGGGAAACATTAATTTTGTTTTTCAATCAGCAAAGTCTATTCTCTGGAGTGAGCAAATTTAAACTAAAAATGTTCACTGCAGCTACTTCTCCCTCTTAAAAGAAAGTTGGTCTGCCAGCACTGTAACTGCATGTAAACTTGGGCGTACAGTGGTTTATCTATTTGCACAATGTTAGTGTGTAGATATGGCCTTAACAAACACTTAAGTGTCCCAGTCATCTCTGAAAGTGAGACTGCAGAGGTACTTCAAGAATTCACTTAAAGAACTTTATCAGTGAAGACAACAAGAAAAAGAAGGCACAAGGTTTTTACCACTTTAATCTTTCCTTTGAAAAGTGGGTTTTTACAAGAACATGGCCCTGGTAAGATAGTTTGAACTGCCACTCTGAGCCGTAAAAAAGGCATTTGTGTGATGCCATCACTCTTAAACCTTCCCTTTCTTAGCAGCTACCAAAGCATTTAGCAAATCCACATTTGTATTTTGGCTTTGCAGTAAAAGTATCAAAGTGATCTGAAATGCTTTCTCCTCCTCTCTCCAATAAAATTAGCACAATTAAAATGACCTCACTGCTCAAGAAGGACATCAGTGAATTTGCTCTGAGCACTGTGGCCAGTAGAAGTTGATCAGAAGTCATGATGATACTTTTTATCTGCAGAATGCAAAATGTGTCATAGACTTTTGAACCTTCTAAAATGTAAATATTGTTTCTGTGCATCAAACTGCTTGAATGTATGAGAAAAAACAGAGTAATTGTTAAAAACATTCTTCCACAGCATTCTTACTTTTGAAATGAGTGTAGGTTTGAAAATCCATTGATGTAACTGTATTTTAGGCCCAGACTGCTAATATTGTAGTGGATTATAATCAGCATTTTATTTTTTTAAAAAACTTCATAAATTCTTATCTCATGGTGTTGACAGCAACAAGCCACATTTTGTGGGCTTTACTGTGTTGCTTCTAAGGCAAATTCACCAGATCCTTCTGGTGATCATGGCTATGTAAATCACAGACTCATAGAATCATGGAATCATTTGAGTTGGAAGGGGCCCTTCAAAGTCACCCAGTCCAACCCCCCTGCAACAAAAAAGGAATCAGGAGTAGCTCTGATGGAGTCCATTAAAAGTACATCAGTGAAATATTGGTGTGAGAAGAGATCGAAGGTTTTCAATTTCAACTGAGTTTGTAAGAAAAAACAAAGAAAAGAACCTTTCTTTGCTTCAGACTTTGTCAGAAACCTTAATTCCAAAGCAATGTGGCTGAAATAATTTCCAATGACTAATTAAATCATTTATTGGGCTAATGAAAATTGAAAATGAAAGGAGCTAGAGCCATGATTTGGAGAAAACCAGCTAAATTTTGTGTTAGGAGTGACCTGAAATGAAAATCTTTGCCGAGCATTTGACTTGGTGTATATGACCACATTTCCATTGGATTAAACCTGTGCAATACCATAGACCACCATGGTGATGCGCTTGGACAGTGCAATCCATGCTGCCTGTGTGGTCATGGTCAGAGAACTGTTAGAAGGAAATGATCGGACAGCAGAGAAAGAACTAACAGACTCTATTCAGAAAAGCATGAATGGGCATAATTAGGATTAATGAGCTTAAAAGAAAACAAATGCAGGTCGAGGACCTGAACGCAGACCCCAAACAGCAGAGCCAGAGAAACTCTGTGATATCTTCTGTCCCAATACTCATTTCTTTCATCGCTCAGCTTCTCTTTGCCACAGCAGAAAGGGCTGTGGTTGGGAAATGGCTGGAAAACAACCACAGCTGGCAATTAAGAGCAAGATGCGCAAAGGGATTTATGTGTCTAGTTCATACTGAAATCAAGGGAAGTCAAAATCCAAAAGTAACTTCAAATTTGGGGCCTTGGCCCTTGGGTAGGTTTATTTAGGTCAGTGTTGATCTGTTGGCTTCTAACTTGTTACCATTCTGAACAATTGCTATTGTTGTATATTTTTTCCTTACTGTGTCAGTATTTATTCTAGCTTAACAGCCCTTTGAAACAGTGCTCTGACAGACAAGGGCTTTTTTTCACTGTCTTCTCTAGTCCTAGCTTGCTTTTCTTTCCAATCTTTGAACCAGAACTGCAAGCACAGGTTTACTCATTGTTACTTTTTGTGAAGAAATATATAATCTAATCAGTTCACCATGTAAACCTTGAACAGGTACGTTAAAGATTAGTCTCTTCAATAATATCACTCTTAGCTTGGCTAATAGTGTTCTATGGATTTTTCAGCTGTTCATTTGTTTGGGGTGAAATTACAATCTCCCATTTTTTATTGTTTTTATTACTATCACTATTACATTATGTTGTTTCATCTTTGGGAAAAAGAAAATATCATCAATCCTTAAACACTGAGTAGGTGCTAACTTAAAAGCAGTTAGAAATAATCGCCTGACAACTGATCACTGGAGAAGAAAAAAATGACTCTGGAAAAAGGACGTATTAACAGAGTGAATAAGTAATTCCACTCTCATTGTCATGACACATTCTCTATCATTTGGCATTTGCTTTGCATGGAAATTCCTCCCAGCATTTGTGTTCCTGAGCTTTGAGATTTCAGCAGCAGGCCCTTGGCCCCCACTCCCTGCCAAGGCTGCGACTTTCATATTCCTTTTCCTGTGGATTACAAAACAGGATATTATTGTTAAAACAAACAGAAATTGCTGTTCACTGCTACTAATCTTGAACCATGGGGGAATGAAAGCTCTGCAATTCTGCCTTCATTAAGCAGTTCAGACTGAGTGTGGCTTCTGTTCAGCTGCTGTCAGGTGGAGATCAAACACATTTCATTGCCAATCACCAAAGGTCTCGGTAGATAACTCTGCAATTTTCTGCCCCTCCTTTGAAATTTTAGTGACTGAGAGGTGAATTTAAGCTTTAAACTTTTTACCAGTGTGTTTGACAGCAAAGAGGGGATCATTTATAAACCAAAGGTGGTTTATGATACAAACTGAACTTAAGCTATTTTTCTGCTCTGCACATTACTTCAGGCTATTTCAGCACTGGGCAGAAGGGTTGCTGTATGCTGTTTTCTTGCCTTTTTCCTGTGGGTAATGTAGAAGGTGTTAAAAGACATGTATTTGTCCCTTCTGCAACTGTCAACCAGGAATATCCTATCTGCTTGATTTAAAATAAGAAAAAACAGGACGCCACAAACCAGAACTCATGTGTTGATCATGAAACTAAGGCGCAAGAGTCTAGGGTGATGCCCCTGCAAGAGATGCAGATCTGAGAAGCCATCTATTTTCTATCATGTTGTTTAGCCTCTTTCCCACAGTATCTGATCCCCTTCCATCACGAAAGGACTTTTTTCTCCACAGATGCCTCACAGGACTGGGAAGTGCGAGCTATACTTCTGACAGATTGCAATGGGAATATATTCAGTTACTTCTGCTGCAGCTCTTGCAGGAAGAGTCTGGCTGAGCAAGGAACAGATATTGGGATTTCTATTTCATAGCTGCAATATGCAGCTCCAAACTTAATTCACCTTTTTACTCTCTTTTTTTAGGTTATGAGGATGATGTGCAAGGTCTTACCAGGGAAAGTTCAGGTTGAAAATTAGGAAAAAATTCACTGAAAGAGAGGTGATGCATTGGAACGGGCTGCCCCAGGAGGTGGTGGAGTCACCATCTCTTCAGGAGCTCAAGAAACATGGAGATGTGGCACTGAGGGACAGGGGCGACTGGGCATGGCGAGGATCAGTTGGGGCTGCACTAGATAATGTTAGAGGCCTTTTCCAACCTTAACGATTCTGTGATTCTATGATTCTATTAGTAGTGTGGGAAGCACCCAGTCATGGTTACTAGGCTTCCCCCATGTACCAAAGTGGTCCTTTAGCTTCGGTGAGGCCATGATTGCAAGTTGCCATGCCACAAGGTCAGCAACTGTGCTCTTAAGGACAGCAAAGATCAGTTCCCAGACAGAAACATGGACTGTGTTTGAGTCTCATCAACCGCTAGCTGCTCATTTCCAAACCTGAATTAGCTCCATCTTCCATTTACATTCAGTGGATACAGGCAGCTTGTTTTCACTCACAAATTTTACTCCAAGGAGCTCCATCCAGTTTCACCAGGCAGGCCACTGGAGCCAGCTGAGATCCCATGGGGTATCTAGGAGCGCACAGTTCTCCTACAGGTCCTAATCTAGGCACGTGTCCATCTCAAGTGGCTCAGGGTGTCTTAGGTTGAGTTCAGTTTGATCAGAGAAGAACATACATTTGCGTTCCTCCACGAGGACACTCCCTCCATTGACAGACTTAGAAAGCAAACCAGGCTTGTAAAAAGCAAACAAACAAAGATTCATGTGTAGTGAGCTCTAGGGTGTGCACTTTTGGGAGAGGCGCTCAGGGTGTGGGTAATGATCCACCGGGTGCTTGAGGGCTTTTGGGAATAGGCTCAGCCTTCTGATAAACACAGCAGTGGTTCCCAAGCACAGACAATAGATGCATGCTGGTGGATGTTTAAATAGCAGATATGAATAAAAGGTGGATCGTTTGATGGGTTTAGATCAGGACAGCTTTGCTCTCAAACTACTGTGGCTTGTGTGGTGGCTCTGTGGGTCAGTTTGTCAGCCTTTGAAGAGCTTCATGCTTTGTTAAATATATTAATCCACATGCTTTTCTGGACACCGAGTAAAAATAGTAATAGAAAATGAGGAAACTTTTCTTATATTTTGTTATCACCTCTAATAAGGCCTGAAATGTAAATTTCTAACTTCTAACTTCTGAGAAATGTGTTCGACAAATCAACACTTTAACTTCTAATATTATTTCTTCTGTATGGACAAACAGAGGAGCTCAGGACTGTCTGTCATCATCTTTTACATAAAACACTGAAATCAACACACTCTGACAAAACCAGAAAAATTAAGGAAATATAGGTTCTAAAACCACATTGAAATCAAGCTTTACTTGGCAGCAAACCTTACTTGGGAAAAGTAGAGAGATCACAGGAGAAAAACAGATGCAAGTCTAAGACAATATAAACATTAAGAGTCATACTATGTGTCACGTCACTAAAACCTTGTCTGAGAACTGAAGTTACTGGGAAAAAAAAAGCAATTTGTATATAACAAGAAATATTTTATATCACCAACCAATTTAGTTAGAAATTTGGTATGATGCTTATATTTTCCTGTGCTTTAAGATCACAGTAATGTTTTAGCCAAAAATGTTTGAGACCGCTGTTAGAATTTTTCATCGGCTTAACATACCATATACATTGTTAAAATGTCATTCTAAGCCCATTTTCTGACTTTTCCCTCCAAAAGGATTAACTTGTCTTTAGAATGTTAAAAATGCTTAAACCACTTGATATTAGATAAGAAGGTTTAGCTCAGGCTCAAGGAAAATTGGAGAGTTTATTAAGAAAACATGTATACTTTGTCTTTTCCTTGGCTGGCATGAGTCAACCACTATATGGAAAGGCTCATGCTGATGCAGGGTAATTAGAGTGCAGGTCATTTGCAGTCCACTTGCCAGGTATGTGATATTACAAGCAGATGAAAACTGATTCAAATACCAGAGTAGAGAGCCCTAATACAAATACAAATCCCAGTGCCCTGTGTAGTTGGAGGCAATGTGAATGTGAGCCGTGTGTCACTCACATGCATGGATGATGTGAAATTATCATTTACTCACTTGTGCCCAAGACTGATTCTGCCTGATAGTTGCTACATGGCCCCAGGAGATGCTTAGGTCAATCTGTATTTCAGCTTTGGGAGCTCCAGGACAAGCAGTAAGCCTGAAAGGTCTAGGTATGATACTCAGAATACCCAGTACACACAATACCTTGGTTATTTCACACCAGCATGTGTTGTTTCATGGTTCTCCCTTAAATGCCATTGTCTTGCAGTTTTTTTTTTTTCCCCTTTCAGACTGGCTGTGGTCATGATGTGCTTTTCATCCCAGAGGACAGTCTGATCCCAACCAGTGGACCAGGAGACATGTGTATCCTGCCTGTCCCTTGCCCCACAGAGGAGAAAGGAAATGGTTGCATGTGATGAAAGCAAATGTCCCCCTGTACAACATGCATTCAGTGAGGCACCCAGTCCCGTTGGGTCCACGTGCATTCAGGTATTCAGAATCACCATGCACATTAAAGATGAAGTAATGCTGGATGCACAACTCCTCCTGCACGTATAGGTGGCCCAACCCAAGTGGCTCCCCTTGAACAGCATTACATTGCAGGAGCAGACTTGTAACAGAGTATGGAGGTATACCAAGTAAAGTATTATTATTGTGATCACTGAAACAAGGAGAACAAGTAAGTGAAGAAAAGAACTTACTGTGTTCTCAAGGGTGATGATATTCATAAGCTGACCTAGCAGCATCTATCTCTAGGCTGCACATCTATCTTACTATCTATAGATAATGAGGATGCAGGGAAAAGAAATAGAGGAGTCATGGTGGGGCAGTCTGCACGATGGGTGGTTTGAGACAGAGATTTTTGTGTCTATTTCCTGCTAGAAACCATTGTTTTGTTCAGGAAATACACAAACTTAATCAGAAAATTTCCCAAAGGAAGCTTCATTTGAAAATTTTAGACTATCAGATTGCTTAACAACAAAGAGAAAATCCACAGGAAAGGTAAAACCAGAGCACAGCTCTCCTGGCTCATCTCTGAAGCCCTCTGTCTCAAACTGTGCTGATATTCAAAGCACATTCATCACCCAACTATGTTCAGGTTTAGCAGTGATCCAAGAAAGCAAGCAAGCCTGGTACTGCTGTGTCTCCTTTTACTATTGTCCTAACAGGGTGGAGATGTCTATGTATGCTGTAGCATACAAACTATTTCTGAAGAAAAAACACTACCTTTTCTGTAGAAAAGGCTCTGTTTTACCACTGTAACAGTCTTCTAATATGGACAGAGTGAGTGAAACTCACCCTGCATTTACCCAGAAATATCAAAGTGAGATGAGTTACAGTTTTCTCACCATAAATACTATGGGTAGAATCATTTTGTATGTACTGGCCATCTTGAGCCTTTTTTTCTTGGTGGGGAAAGCAGTAAACAAATTTGCAAATGCAGCAGCTGACTCAGCTCCCATAGAGCTAGGGTACCCTAACATGCTCTCCACTTCTGAATATAAGGGGGATTTTATATGCTTGTCCTATGCAGTCCCCAACTTGGCACAAATGATCTAAGGGATTCAGTTCCGCATCTTGGTTTTGTGACAGAGCCTGATTAACTGGGAGCAGAACATCACTTTTCCAGATACTTTCCCTTTGTCCCCTCATTTCATGTGAAGCAGGTGGACTCTGCTGGGGCAATTAGACTAGAGCTCACAAGTGGACTGCACTTGGGATCTTGCATACTTTCCAGCTTCTTCATTGAAGCCAGGCACAAACTGGCTCTTACTAAGGAAATAATTGCTGTCAAAGCCAAGGGCAATCTCTTCATTGACGTCTATGGGCTTTCCACATGTAGTTTGCACATCCCACACAAGCAAGAGGTGAGGTGTAACCAGGTAATTACTCTTTAAACCCAAATCCCTAGCTGTGCCCAGGAGCAATCAGTCCTATGTGTTATTTACCGCTTCCTCCTTGACTGCCCTTTCATTTCAAGCTTGCTTTGCAACGGCCTGATTGATTTACTCAATTTATGTCATTCTCTCAACGTAGGTCCTGGATTAAAAATAAACCCTCTAAATTGCATCCACATATTTACTGACCATTGTGCTACATGGCACCTCCTGCTTGCTCAGAAAAAATATGTTTCCTCCTTCTCTCAGTGTTGTTTACCTGGAAAAGGCAGATAACTTCCTGCACTGTAACAGAAATGGTAAGGTTGCCTATTAACCTGGACCTTAGTCAAAAGCCCCAACATGGCAAGAGTGAATAAGGAGGTGAACGCAAAACTGCAAAACCCTGAGCATTCTCCGACCCTGAAAGAGTTATCGAAACATTACATAAAAAGGAGGGTAGGCCAAGCATAAGATTAATTGCAGTTATGACTGTGCAAATCATACTGGAAACACTCCTACAGGCAAGCTTCAGTCTGAAAAAATGGCATTATCTCCATTTGGCACCAATGGGCATGTCCAAGCGATAATTCTCTGCAGGGCTCACGTCAACAGAGAGGGCACAGTCGCTGCAAAAGGGCAAAGAACTCTTAAAAACCAGAAGGAGTTTCTCAGGAGGGAACTGCATGAGTCAAAAACAAGCCAATGGTATGTATGGAAAGGAAGCAACGAAAGGGCCTCTTCAGGGAAATGAAAGAAACAGGCTTTAAGGAAGGGAAGAGCTTTAAGAAATGGAAAAGTAAGGGTTAAAGTGGCAGTTCCACCAGGGTTTGTTCTGAGAAAATAGAATCCTGTGAATGACTCATCTTGCCCATCCTATGGCATTTCTCACACACCCATCTAGATAACCAGATTCTCCAAAGTGCTTGGAGCCCATTTCCAAGTGCTAAACTCATAAAGGTCTCAAAAATCTCAGTCTCCAGCATTTAATCCTAGAGGCTGGATACCTGCTGTAAAGCTGAGCCAGGAATGAAACTTTCTGTCTTTGCTTAGTGCCAGGATGAGAGACAGCTCACAAATACTGGGGGTGGCAGAAGCCAAAGCTCCAAAGGAAGACAGCAATCAAATGAAAGCGTATTTTAAAAGAGAGCAGCAACTTGTTCCTTAGAAACATCTTGTTGGCTTATTTACACTCAGAGGAAATCACAGTCAAGGAAACAAAATCTTCTGGTTTGGGGCCTGGGACCCCAAATGCAGTAGAACTAGGATGGCAATAGTGAAAGGCTTTGGTGCAGGAGCTCAGAGCTGTGGGGAGGTGAGCTGCGGGTGGCAGCCGCCCTCCATCAGCCTGCTCAGCTCCTCTGGGAAAAGCCCTGCAGCTCTCTTCTCTTGCACATTTCTTCTCTTCCAGCTTTCTTCATGTCAGATTTCTCCCCGATAGACAGGTGTGACCCCGCTCTGGGGGCAGGCAGAAGGAAGGAGCTCAGCACACAAAATTTCCTCCTTTTTAACTCAGAAAGAGCCTGCTGAGTCTGGTGCATAAATCGAACTCCTGGTTATGGTGGTTTCGCCCTGCATTAATACCCACAAACAGGAGAGGTTCAGTTAGTGCCAGGCAATGTTCAGATGGTATAGTATTAATCTTTTCTTTTATCAACACATACACACATTGTGGGTCTAGAGCACAGCCCAGCCTGGGAAAAAGAGTTGTGCACATGTCCCAGGGATTTCTGGCGGCTGCAGAAGCTCCTTGGAGACCAGGAGCACCATTTAGCCCAAAAATAGTTTTGCTGGACTCTCAGCGTTACCGGACTAACTGTCCCTCAGCAAATTTACACCATAACTTTCAAACAAAGCGTATCCTAAACTTGGAAGGAAGATGTTTTCTCCGTACTCAGAACAAGACAGTTTGATAAAGCTCAGGGGAAGTTTTCTGTAGCTAATGTAAAACATAAGTAAATCTATGCCTGCTAACAAAAGACAAAAAAGCTACACAAAAAGACACAGCTATTTATATTCAGTAAAATTCTATAAATGATTTTTATCTCTGTTGATACCTGATTATTTTTTTCCTGTTTAAAGGGGTCACAATTCAAAGCTAAGTCAATGAGAAATACCAATAGAATAACTGCTCTGTTAATGTAAAAGCAGAATGGTTAACTATGTTACTGGATATTTTTAAGCACACAGATTTCATTAAAGAAACATTCAAAGGCAAAATAAAGCATCAGTCATCAAATGTTTGTGGATAAATGTACCAGCTTATTGCACTGAGCAATGAAATGGTTTGGGGGGGGTGGGAATTTGCAAGTGAGTAATGGCTTCTTTAACACTAATGTGGCTTAATTCTGAATTAAATCCTTGTCCTGCAGACAGAGGCTGTCATAGAGATCAGTATTAGTATTACTTCATCTCCTATTTTTTCTTCATTTAATGTCATTACAGTAAGCTCAGTACTCCAGAAACATTTGCTGTTACCCAGAATGTATGTATTAACAATAACTACTTTATTCTCCTCTGAAAGAATGACCAGTATGCCTAGTACATTAAAATATAAATTAGGGAAATTTTAAAATATCCCATTGGAACCAACAAAAGAACTGTACAGTTAAATCATCTCAGAACTGAAGGTTTGTCTTCAGAAATGGCTGAACTCTCAGAGAGAAAGTATGTTAAATTCTAGTGACCATTCTGAGATGTTTAAAAGCTGTATTTTGCTCTGGAAAGTAAAAAAGAAAAACAGCCATTTCTACCTTAAAATGTACGACATAATATTGTTGGCCATGATAACCAAAGTACTTTGAATACAAGAAGACCAGCTAAAGTTCATAGAATCATAGAACGGTTTGGGCTGAAGGGAACCTTAAGGCCCCCTCAGCTCCAACCCCTGCCATGGACTGGGTGCCCCCCACCAGACCAAGCTGCCCAGGGCCCCATCCAGCCTGGCCTTGAGCACCTCCAGGGTGCCAAAAGGAGCTGAAGGAAAACTTTAGAAGAGGTTGGAGCAATCTGTTCCAGCTGACTCTCCTCTGAACAGGACAGACTAGGAGAAGACAATATCCAGAGGTCCCTTCCAACCTCAGCTATGCTTATTTGGATATATCAATGCAACCATCGTTAGCTCAGAACTTCTTCCTGAGTTTCACAGAAAGCATAGAAGGGAGAAGAAATAATTTAAAAAGAAGTGAGCTGGCCAGTTGTCATTTTGTGTGCTGAAAATTCTAAATGTGGGTTTTCTATCCCAACCCAGAGGTTTTTTTCCCCTCTATTTTCATTCTACTACTACAGAAAGAGGGAAATAAAAAGGATAAGGGGAAAAAGTAAACTGTAAGAATATGAGAGCTTTCAGGTTTTGTTGAAAAATCCTGGAGGCTTATATCTCTCCCAGTTTTAATGATATCCTGGTTAAAGTTAGGCTTTTTGTTTCCCATGAAAATTTAGCTCAGATTATCCTAAATGTTTCTGAGAAATAGCTATATTATCAGCATCAAGAGCTAATATTTGCTAACCCAAGGATTTCTTTGAATACCTTGTCTTCTAATCCAGGGCTTTATAGACAAGGCCCACATGGCATCGTCCATAAGGTAATTGTTGACAGTATCCATCCACTCAAAGACACCTCTTCCCACTCTCTTTTCCCAGGTAAAATGGACGGACACAAGTCCACACTAATGGTGATAACCTAGCATACCTTCAGCACAATACTTAGGCCTTTCAGCAGAAAACTCAATCAGATTGTCCTCTGTCTGCTGTTGCCAGTGCCAAAAGTGTGGTTGGAATTCACCTTACCTTCTCCGGGAGGAATTAAAAATTACCTTGTGAGAGAGGTTATAATCCGCTGCCAAGTGAGAGAGTCAGGATTAACCAGAGTAACCTGATTGATCTCTGTGTGAGGTTTTGCTGAATGAAGCTCTGGTTGTTTTCCACTGCAGCAAGCTGCAAAGCAAGGTAATTTGTGGGGTGCTCTCAGGAACAAGTTTGTCTAAGAGCAATTCTGCTCAGGACACCATGCTCCCAAATCAAAGGCACGATGGGATGCTGAAGGAAAAATCTCATGGAGAATGCATCAGTCAAACAAATAATAAAGATACATAAAAAGATAAATTTTCCAGGTGCTGATCCTAGCCAAAACACAAGATCAAGAGCAATGTATACCTGGTTGTGTGAGTGCAAAACTCGGTCACAGCCTCAGTGCTGTTGGAAGTACTGTTGGATCTATCTGAAAAGGATATTCTATTGCTCCCCAAAATCCTGTTTTAGCAGTAGCTGTGGGGGTCTGGTGAGCATCTACAATGTTCTGTACACATGAAAACTTCCCTACTTCCATGGAATTAGATATTTGCCTTCAGTACTGGTTGTAAACTATTGTATAGTGTGTCTGTGTTTTGATTATCATGAAAATTATACCCCGGGGTCATCAGCACTGTGGTTCTCTGAATGTTTCACTAAAGAGGTGAATGAAATCATCTCTGGCAGTCTGGTTTGTACAGTGGCTGTTTAGGCAGTACATAAACAGGATCCTTTTTATTTACGTCAGTTGCATAAAACCAAAATTCATTTAAAGGATTTGCATGTTTGCAGGCCTAATCACGTTAGCACAGCACACATTTGCAAATTTGCTCTCTGACAGTTGCTGGAATCTGGAAATCTGTCTGATTGCTGCTAAAGGCATCACTGAGTGCCAGAAGGAGGGAGCAGGTAGGGGTGCAACTGAGGCTGGGAGCAGGCAGATGCGCCCATCCATGCCAGCAATGGAAATACCAGCTGAACAGCAACTGGCTGCAACTGATCCATTGTTCTTGTTAAGCAAATAATACCAGCTTCCTGAAACTCTGAAAGCTGTACATGTAAACTGATGCTTCATGCACCCCAGCTTTTATTGCTTAATTGTTGTACGAACGTGTTCAGACACACAGATTGTTTAAATCAAGAAACAGTAACGAGGGATGTATTTTCAGAAGGGCAGAGATCTCACTGAATTGCAGCCTAGGATGCAGAATTTGGCAAGGACCCTGAGAGTGGTGGTGGAGGCACCATCCCTGGACGTGTTCAAGAACCATAGAGATGTGGTACTGAAGCACATGGTTAGTGGGCATGGTGGGGGTGGGTTGGTGACTGGACTCCAATCTTGGAAGTCTTTCCAACCTTATTGATTCTGTTATTCTATGATGTCTCCTGTTATGAGATTACAGGCAGAGTTTCAAAATGAAGCTACATTTACTGAAGTCCACTGAAACATAGGTATATCTTCACTAAATACTAGCTGATTTTCTCAGCTAATATGGCACTAAATATCCTCCACAACAGATTCTTCTCATGTGAACCTTGCAGAGCTTTTCTCCTTGCAACCTGATTTACATGGAGGTTTGAGTTAGCATCCCTTGGCTCCACTTCCTTCACTCCACTAGCCTTACACAACCTGCAAAATTAATGTAATATTTGAAAGCCAATGATAACAACTAAATTTCTATCTACACCCCAGGGATACCCTACACATTCCCCTACAATTTCTTAAGAAACAATCACAGCCCTGCTCACTTTATTGGAGCACAGTGGCTCATCAGACTCTGTATGCGGGCAGGGAAGGGGGGAGGAACAGCTTCAAGTGTGCAATCTCACGCTGTGCTGGATCACACCTGAGCCAAGGCAGGGAGCAATCACAAAGCCAGCCCTGCAGTGGGGATATGCTTCCACACGCAGTTCTGAAGGAAAGGTTTTGCTCGTTGGGGATTTCATTCTTTAAGTGCTAAATAAAGACTAGCATAAAACAACATGTTCAATAAGAATGTTTTAATAAGCCCCTTTGCTGTACGTTTTTACATTCACCCTCCTTTCTATGCTTTTGTATGGATTTTAGCTTTCACTGGGGGCAGTGTCTGGAATACATTTCTTCTTTTAAAGAATGATCGTGTTGAGTAAGAGAGGGATAAACTATACAGTTTCGTGTAACTGTGGTTTTTGCATTCTGTATCACAGTTAGTTCATTGTTTAACATGAGGCTTTAATTCAGTTGTCTTCATCAGGGAGCTACTTTGTGTCCATATGGCTAATAAGTGTTATTCTGCATTCAAACTAATGGGAAAATAGAAAGTATTTTAACAGTGCAGCTGATCTAACAAAAAACACATCTGAGGTGGATTAACATTTCAAAGGAACTATTTACTCAAGTGAGCTGTCTTCATTATGATCTAAAGGGGGGAGGATTGAAGAAGAAACCTTGAGTAACATTTTCATTATGACAGCTTAGATACTGTTAGTGAAATAGGCCCAACTGAATGATAAAAACTCCTTGTACTTGAGCCTGGAGATAATTAAAGCTATTTTACCATGTGTCAATGAGAACAAATGAAAACTGGTAGAGATGAAGGACAACACAGCACTGTAAATACTCTGACAAACAAACAATATTGCTCGCTTTAAGCATGGCCTGCAAAAAAAATTACCAGAAAGCATAAAGAACAGGCTGAACTGTATCAATGAGTTTTTATGGGAAGCATATGGCTCATTCTCACTTCTCAAAAATGTGTGGCTCTGGTACCAGGCAATTGTTTTACTACAGAAATGCTAGCACAACTTACTCCTTAATTGAGCTGAAAAACATGTCAAACTTCCAGTGCCAGATAGGCAAGTATTTTTGTTGTTTTGTTGTTCTTAAAAAAATATAAAAAAAACTCAAATATTTCATTTAAAAAAAAAAAAAACTTGCTCCATTTACAGCTGTTCCTTCACTCTCTATATCTGATGGGGAAGGGAAGCAAGCACCTGCTTGCACAGTCAAAGCCAGCATTGCTTCTTCCAAGCCAGCTGGCCAGGATGCCATGCTGGGTATGTACTCCTTGCTTTCCAGAGATCAAATGCATTAAGTCCACTGTGAGAGAGGTCTCTGCCAGCCCAGGATCCAGGGCCCAGCTTTCTACAATTCCACAGCTGTGGAATCTGGCTGCAGAATAACCTCCCCACTGAAGAATTCACCAATTTTGCTCAAAGGAATAGAAAGAGTAACTCACAGTGTTGAGATACAGGGTATCCAGCATTAAGGTGGCCATACAGACTGAACACTATATGTTGGAGTCTCATAACAAAAAAGGATCTCAGGGTTTAGACTTGCCAGTATAACCCAGTTATTTTGATTGCTGAAGCTTTTACTTCCTTCTGCAGTGTGCACAACAGGTCTATGTAGATGTAGAATGCCTACAATAGCACTGTCCCTTCCAACTGGCTACACTTAAAGGGCTACAACTCCATTGTCAGATCTTGCACATTCACTTTTGCCCCTCCTCTTGTCTATAGTCCTCCTGATGCACGTATGTGGATGGTATTTGAGGAGTATCACACTATAAAGTCAACAACAGACCATTGTCATAAGGCTAACACAGTGTTGCAAGTAGCACCAGTTGGTCTTGAGCTATTCACTGGGCCATTTGACAAACATCTGTCAGGAACTGAACACATTGCTGAGTTCCCCATGAGTGGCACTATTGATTGGAAAAGCCTATTTATACTAAAGGAGCAGAGGAAAGAAATGGAGCCACTGCAGATGTGGGTCGATACCCTCATATTATGGATTCAGAGGTCATAGCATAAGAATTGTCTCTCCTCTTGGTTGAAAGGTATAGATTGTCTCTCTAAGGCAGGTAAGTCCAACCCACAGCCCTCTGACTGCACACGACCCAGCACATCTCATACTGCAGCCCAGCCCAGCCTCAGGCACACACCCATCACTCAGCAACACCAAACACTGGTGTGCAGTTGGCATTGTCTGGGCTGAAACCAGGATGTCAGGAGGGTGCAGTGCAGTGCTAACTCAAGTTATGGTAAATTATTTTACACATTTTGATACAATGGCTAAACATGGTCCTGAGAACACCGAGAAGTATGCAGCTGTGCTTTCCATTTTCATAAATGAACTTGAGAATATGTTTCAAGATTGCTGAAAAAATCACCAATTTTTTGGTATGTTTTCCACTCAACTTCAGTCAACATAAATACATGACCCACAAATTTTTGAATAGAATGTATAGAGCTGCAATCAGATATTCAACTCAAAAATTGGTTCATGGCTCTTTACTAGACTTTTGTAAGCCTTCTCTTAACCAAAGAAACACATCCCTAACTTTACAATCACATCTTATTCATGTCATCACTTTTTGGTAGCATGTTAATAGAGAAATAGTTTAAAATAAAGTAAGTTTTGTTACTTATATACATTTACTATGTTATATATATGCAGCCAAAAGGTTGGACATCCATGCTTTAAGCTTTGTTACTGTTGTACTGATACTGAAGACCAGAGAGGTGTTGCAGTGTGAAGGAAGGTACATTCTTTGTAATTATGTTAATTATGGACTTCTCTCTATGGACACTGGACAGAAATACACAACTTGTCTCTGTACTTTTGGAGGGAGATGCTTGAGATAGCTACAACCTCTACCAAAACCAGCACAGGGACTGTGTCCCTTCCAGTGTAATGGTAAAGGTACACTTGCTTGTCCAGGGGTGATGAATTTCAGAGGATAATGTCCATCTTCTAGATTTGTGTGTGGATCCTCACAAACTAGTGACCCACTGACAACTATCCAACATCCTGTCAGCTGGTATTCAAGATGCATGCCCACATCTGCTGCAATAGGGAGGCCTTAATTTAGTGGACAGCCATCCAGCCCTTCTACTTATACGTCAGTTTACTGGAAAGGTGCTGAGGGCATGCAGTTGCAGCCTCAGAAAGATGGAAGGTCTAGTGCCCAGCACAGTGGAAATATGTTTGACACTCCCTATGCTGTGGGCATGTATCTCTGCCAAAATACCAAGGCCAATATAGCTACTAATACAAATTTTCTTATTTTTAGAGGAACTATGAATTGGAAGGTTTTGACTGATCAGATTTAGACTTAAAAATGAACATGAGTTTATCAAAAGGTAACAGTTTCTCCAAGTTAAAAAGAAATCTGGAATTCAGATGCTGGAGTGAACTAAAGTTGCAGGCATTGAAATGCAACTCCTTCTGATCCCACATATAAAATGTAACTGATAGATTACAGACTCAGTTTCAAATCCTCTGATTCTCTGTAGACTTGGTTTTCTCTTGAATATGAAGAGTTGTCCTCATAAAAACAAAAATGCATATATATATTTAAATGTATTTTAAAATGACAAAGTGCACTGAATATTTGACAACAACCCCTGGAATAGCTCTAAACTCAGGTCATCTTCTATCTATCTGCTTGTCACCTCTTCTACTCTCCTCCCATACTGAGCCAGTTTCTTGGGATCAGGTACTGTTGTTGTGTTCTGTGGTCAAAATCTGTTGTGCTGAGATCCTCTTCTGTGGCCATATTCCTGTAGCCTGTGACAACAGCTGCAGACATAATGATAAGACCAACAGCAAAGAAGAAATGTAGAATGTATTACATTATTCTTCCACTTCTCTACAGGTTTTAACTGTTTTCAAAATGTTATTTATTTATCACTATTATTTATTATGTGAGCTCCCTCTTGTGTCCCATTTTGCACCTGTGTAATACTATTGTTTGGCTGCAGGCCTTCTCTTCTTAGGTGAAAAATTTCTTTAATGTTTTTAATAAGTAACTCATTATTACCAGTTCATTTTTTCTTTTCAAGACAAATTTATTGCCTTAAAACTAAAATAAAATTAAAAAAAAACACCAAACAACTAAAAAATTCAACAAATAACAAGAAAAATATAATTCTGGCATTCAGTGCTATTCTCTGGTTTCCATAGGTCCAGTTCCAGATGAAGGCAATCGGTGACAAATGGCAATCAATGACAAATATTGCGTTGAATTCGGGGAAGGCTCAATATGAAAGGGAGTTTCACCTATGATCCAAAAATCCCACACAGGGTATTTACGTAGCTGAATTATACGGAGCCAAGTTACACCATTAACCTTGCAACTGTCGACATGTGAGTACAAGTGCCTATCCACATGGAAACACTGGCAGGGCTGAGACCTTTTGGATCACATTGCTCACCCATACTCCCAAGAGTGAATTTTTAAATGCTGGGAAAAAGAAGAAACCTTGGCATTGGCTAAAGTTTACATATACCTATTGGTCTTTGGAATGACTACTTTACCCCCAGAATGACTCATACAGTCACAGTCTTTGATCTGATTGCATAATAATTATCATTATTAATGATAATAATAGTGCTGCAGTCATGCCTCAAGGCCTCAGCTGAGATCAAGGCTCTGTTTTGATAGGCACTGAACTTGCTGAGAATAGGAGACAAATCTTGCCCTTAGGAGCTTACACCTGAGCTGAAGAAGACAAATGCAAGCAGAAGGAAGTATCTTTATTCTCTCATGAAGACAGAGAGGTAAAGTGATTTGCTTGAGGCAGAGGGAGCACAGGGTCTGTGCCCAAAGCCCTTGGGAGACAGGGGGCCAAATGGGGACACACCTCTTCTTGCTTTCTTAAGTGCCTTTTGAGTGGTGCCTATGCAAGCAGCCAGTGGGGCAGTACATGATCCCAACAAAGCTAGAAGGGTTGCTGGGAAGCATCCAGCACTGAATGAAGGTACGGGTGAGCACTCAACTACGCGCCCACTTGCATGGCGGCTCCACCATACTCACTGCTGCAACACAAAGCCACCAAACCTTTCCCCATCCAGGGATTTGAGCCATACTCAGCTTCAGGCAAGAGCCTGAAGAAATGAGCCTACACTGATATTTGCACCGCTTTGGCTGTTAGCCCTCAAATCAAACTGGGGGGTATCTCCACGTTAGCTCAAAGCAGTTGTGTGACTCCAGCTGGACACTGGCTGCAGAGGTGAAACTGTGCTCAGTTATTATCAGTGTACTTGGCCAGATCTTCTGAGGGGGAAAAAAAAAGCCTGAAATTGGACCCCTCTTGCTACATTTTGGCACCTACATACATGACCTGTTTTTGCAAGAGTGCTGACAGCCGTTGGTATGGCAACTGTGATTACTGGAAATTTCCAGGGGCTTGGCTTTTGGAAAGCTGGCCAGTTATCTGGGTGCCAACATTCAGGTTTAGAAGCCTAAATTTAGACAGCTATTTATTTATTTAATTATTTCTTTTAACTTCCAATCACGACTATTTATGAAATATTGATCATGAGTTCAGACACGGGTAGGAAACAGGATGTAAACGTGGGGCACTCCGAGAGCATCCAACAGCCATAAGGAGCCAAGGGTAAAATATGCTACAAAGACACATTTGATTTAGCAGTGAGAGAAAAAAAAGGTGCAAAAACAAAAGCTATTCAGAGTACACTCAAAAATAAGTATATATCTGAAAGTATTTTAAATATCCACCAATACTGCTTTAAGACAGTGATTTTCTGTTGGTGGGATTTTAAGGGTACCTCAGCTGGGGAGAAGCTGATCCACTGAGTTTAAGAATGTTTCTCTGTATGGCTGTATAAAACTTTTTGGGAGGCTGGTTCCTGCTATGCCTTATAGCAACAAGTCCCACAGTTTAATATGTACCGTATCCACAGTAGATAGTTGGAATATTGAACATAAACACTAAGCTTCTGAACTTGCAAGAATATTTGGAATATGAGTGTTCACTAAGTGATATACTTTGGGATTGCTTCTTATATTCATTTCCTTTCAACATGAAATGCTGACAAACTTCTGTAAATTCAGTTAATTTAAACATATACTTATTTTCTGGATGGTGAAATTAAATTCATTCTAAAGCAGTCGTTTCATAGTTCCCTTTGATTAGCTTCCCTTCTGCCTCTGTTTGGAAATATGGGCACTAATTTAGCACACACCAATAAAACTGCAGCCTGCATTTCCACTCTGGTATCCAAGTCAGAATTTGTTCGGAGTGTTTTTATTTTAACTAGTTTACTTGTGTTTATTTAATTTTCTTCATATATGACCTGTCTCTTATGACTTCTTTTAACAGGATAATATTTAAGAAGAAAGCCAAACTGAACATGTACACATGTGCATGTATACAAAAAAACCAAATGTAATACACATATCATGGAGTCATTAAGGTTGGAAAAGACCTCTAAGGTCACCTAGTCCAACCATCAACCTACCCCCACCATGCCCACTGACCATGTCCCTCAACGCCACATCTCCACGTTTCTTGAACACCTCCAGGGACAGTGACTCCACCACCTCCCTGGGCATACATAAAGATGTGCGAGTACACATATATGAAAAAATTGTCATTTGTGGCGCATCACAGACCAGAGTCTGAGGCTTGTGAGCAGTGGGAATTTCCATTTGTTTCTCAGACATTTCAGCAGCACAAACAGTACCTGAACTATCCTCAGTAAGCTGTTAAGTAACCAAACAAGTACCAAACAAGTTTGCTAACTTGCTGGACATTAAATCAAAGCAATGGCCTGGTTTTCTCCAAGTCACAGGTTCCAGCACTTTCTAAAATTAACGAGAATGGCATTCCAGCCTGTAACTGGCTGACAGGAGTCTACCAGGCTTCAGGAATTAATCCAGAGGAAATTGATACTTCTGAGAGTGCCTTTATTTTCTTCCAAGATACCCAGGAACAAATACATGCTCTGGTCCGCTTCATTCCAAAAGGCCAGAGAACACTGCCCAAAACCCGTGAAACTGAGAGCAGGGATTAGCCCACATCTGCTTGCTGTTGTGCACAAAGTAGACTTTCATCTTGGTTGGGAATTTTTTTCAAAATGATTTCTCTTATTCAAGTGAGGATTCTCATGGCAAAGGATGCAGCTCTGTTTGTTACACTGGTATTAGGAAGGAATAATTATGTTGCTGTGTGGTGCAGCAAAGGAGTGGGAAGTTTTGCATTAGGATTAGTTATGGACTTATGCTCTACAAACTGGAAAACACTACGGTTAATGTACAGTCTCAAACATTTCTGTTTGTGCCACCAATTATCAGAGTAAAAAGTCCTCCTGAAGTTCAGCATCTTAGGAAACTATCATAAGCCATCACTTTGCCCTGGCAGGAGGGGAGTCATTACAGTTCGACGGTGGAAGGAGTTGACCTCATGGGCACAGAGATGGTTGGCCCAAAAAAGGACGTCTGGATCTGTCACCAGAACCTTTGTAGAGCTTTTTTCTCTCTATAACTGAGTTCTCATTTGGAAAATGCTTCAAAATTACAGTGTGGTGTTCTGAATACTTTCTTTCTTTTTTCTTCCAGTTTTAATGTCTAAATCCATTACAATTAGCACATGAAATTATGCATTGAAAAATCCATTTTCCTTTCAATTCAATATTCCTTTTTAGAAAGATTGTTTCCATTTTAGCTTCACTAAAGTAATATTTTTCTGGTCTGTCCATACATCACCTGACAAAAAGCCCTTCATATTCTTTCCTCAAATTAAAAGAAATGAGATAAAAATATATTTAAATTATAAAGAAGGAAGTAAAGATAAGTGGATGGTACTTATGACTCTAGTAAACATTAAGCTATATGTTAATTTCATTGCAGAAATCCAGTAAGAAAAATATCCCCAAATATTTATATATATGGAAACAAACAGTGGAGAAATACAGTATGTCTCCTTTATTCTGTAACTTTTTCCTGTTTACTACCTATTCCCTCGCCTTCTCCTGCTCTGCTTTGACTCCAAAAGATGCAAATCAGCAGCCTTGATTTCTTATTTAAACAGTCTATTTGCAGCCAAGACCTCTGGTGCTGTTAGAGAATGACCATGTGAAAGGGTCAGCCTGTATTTGCACTGCTCAGGATCTGCTCTAGCTCTTGGACCTCGGAGAATTGCAGTATCATGTTTGCTTCCCTCACTCTCCAGTGAGGGATAAAGTTACTCCGGTCCTTCACTTGATACGCTCTTGTCCTGCTCCTGGCTCACTGTGGGAATGATGCTGGGATCTGCGGCTGTTTTGTCTCATCTCCACGGCTCACAAGTCAAATAGCCCATGGAGGAGTATGTGCATGTGTGTGAGGGCACAGAGAGGGGCAGTTGTTCACTGGGACATGCCCTGAGCCTTCTTTTCCTGAGATGCGGCCTCACTAGTCTTCCTTGCATAAAAGTTCATCCATGCAGTAAAGGTTGGGCAATCGGCATGCCAGTTTTCTGACACTGAAATGTATCTTTAAAACAAAATCTGCCCGTATTTAAGACTCTTTAATTCTGACTATATTTTACTGAAGTTCTTAGAGTCCTTTCTTCACGTCTACCACTCCCTGTTGCAGTTGTATGTTTTAAACCATTCATCTGAACTGCAATGTTTAATGTGAAGAAAGTGAAAGATGATAGGTAAAGAAAGTAAAACTATCTATTTGTTGAGAGCTGTTTGTTTCAGTCATGGTTAGGTATCACAGACTGAAAGCTGAGGTTAGAACAATGCAAAACAGAGATGAGTTTCATGTATTTTTTTTTTTTAATAAAGAACGCACTTAGGATTGTGAAGGTTTTCTCATTTCAGATGAGGACTGACTCGCCTTTGTGCAAGGCACAAGGTGCTATATCAGCTGAATGTCGCTGGCCTTCCATCACACAGATAGGATTTTTCTCTTTCCAATACCCAAGGTCAGGCCATGCAGCAGAAATAAACCAGCCTGGCTCACAGTCCTGAGTGTTCAAAAGTGTCTCATAGACAGTGTAGATATGTGCTGTTAACTACTGTCATTATGAAGAGAAAAGCACAGCACTTTATAGCTATGTCCAATTCTACCTATTGTAAAGACAATCCATCTGTTATGTACTTGGGGAAAAGACTTGCGGCTGTCTATCTTTCCCATTGCTTGGGCAGCTATAAGACAGTAAGTAGTTTATTACTTTGATCTATTCATCTTATGTATTAACAAAAAACATAATTGTGTGACTAAATGTTTTGCCACTTGAAAGCCAGCATTTAATGTTGTCCTTTTTCCATTTAGAAATTTCCTTTTCTTTCTGTTCCCCTGTTGCCTCTCTGGCTGCTGAAAATGCATACTTATAATACCACACCATGCTACAATGGCATGAAACAGCACAAATACAATGGAGAAACACAAGCACAGTACAACTTCTCATTTAAACATCCTTGCTAAGTTTCTATGGCTTGAAACCCAGCAATGAAAGCAGACTCACATGCAAAGGAAGGTCTGCCTATTACTTATAGGATGGAGGTCCAAAAAGCTAAATCCCTCTAGGCATGTAAAAACATTCTTATCAAAGGAGCTGTTCATAGGCACAAACACAGTGCAAGGACAACTTGGGTTTTTCCATGATTAATGATAAGTTTGGAGGAATGCAAGGCACACTATACGCAGGGATTAGCTGTTTATCAAACAAAATATATTGGGAGCTGGGCCAGCTGGAGCTGCTGAGCTACATACATTCATTTGTTAGGTGTTCCTTTCCTCTCTCATTTCATAAGCAAAGGGTGTGTGTAAGTGAACCCTAGCAAAGTCCCTTGAAGAATAACTGTGCACAGAAAGCCTGTTTTGCCTTGAATGTAGTCTCTTCTGTCTTCCAAAGCACCCGAGGTCAAGCTTTTATGAAGACATAATGTTACCCCTTATTTTTTCCATCAGCATAAACTGAACTTCATAGACTGAAGTGGTATATTGTAACTGATATGCTCTCATTAAGGCCATTTACATTGCTATTATTGCTTATTTCCTCTGCTATCCAACTTCCTAGAGGTTATGCAAATCAGAGATGTGGGATAATTTGTGTCAACAGTGGCTGTTTTATTAGGAAGCTTGTCTTTGAAAAGGTAGTCTATGTACAAATCATGTGTGAAGTCCCAGGCAGCTCACACAGCAGTGCCAGAGTCCCTCTATATATGAAAACTTTAGGATCAGACTTCAGGCTGTAACTAGGGGCTCTGATTTCAGTGGGACGGTGCTGGCTTGGACAGCAATTCAAGCTGGACCAACCGCAAGCAGATGAATATGTGAGGATAAATAGCTTTTCATTAAGCAAAGATTTCAGATGAGTTCTGAGTAAATGTCATTTAATTCCCAGCACTCAGGTACAGATAGAACTCTTACCATTAAAGTCTTCATTTCAGGGCAGTGACACCACAGTCATGAAAATCCATTTCTGGAGCTGTGAGAAACAGCTCCTTACTGTAGTCCAGACAGGAAGGCTATTTTCTAAGTTTGATCGGTTAAAGCTTATAGAGTCTTTGTCTTAAGTATGGGATTTCCTTCCAGGACTGTTCACACCAACAACCCAGTAAGTATCTTTTGGAAAATAGACAAAAAGGCAGGTTTAATGCCAGGAAAGATGTGCAAATCACTAGACTCAGCCATAGCAAATCGTAAGTAAAACTACCCAAGCGGAATGTTTAATAGATGAGTTTGTCTCCATGACCTTTTTAACTGCTACATAATCAGTTAGTGGTCCGTTTGCTAGAACTACTGACAGCACTGACACCTGTGATGGTGGCTTTGTGGTCGGGGCACCTGTCTGCTAGAAATTGGGTCAAGGCTGATGACTCAGTTCTCAAAACCTGCCAAGCAGCTGTCAGCTGGTGGGAGTTGTCACCACCTCTCAGCTTAGCTCTGTGTACTAACTGCTGACTTTGAGATATATGGGTTATGAGCTTCAACTTCCTGGACTTTCCCTGTCCTGAGTCCTCCTCTATTTTCATCAGTAGAAAAGCAAAGGTGGTCGTGATTTCTGCTGGTATATTTTTGTGTGTGAGGATGTGTGAATGCTTCTTGACTTGAATTTCACGGTGAAAGAAACTTGCTCCTGTGCAGAAAGCCAGGCACACGCTCTGCACTGCCTCAGACCAGTGGGAGCTCTTAATAATGCTTTAGGAGCAGATAATGCTATCTTACCACAACAAAGAAACCAGGGACCATGATTAGACACTGGCATCTCTGACAAAGCAACATATTTTGCTCAGTGCTTGGACACTTCAATAAAACTCCCAGATAGACTCACAGAATGATCTATTTGGCCATCTGAAAACCAGGTATTGTGTCTACCTCCCCTAAAACCAGTGGAGAAATACAGACAACTCCAGAGGGCAGTTCATTCAGAGGTTTTTAAAACAGGCAGAACTTCCACAGTTCTCTCTCACTTTCCTTTGACTAAAGAAAGCCTGGGAGATCTACTTGAGCTGGATGGTTCATTTTTAGTTTGTTAAAGTTAAGTGAATCCAGTCAGTGTGGCCAGTGTACGATCATATACAGAAAATAAATAACAGTGAGAAGAAGAGGTGACAGAAGAGCTTCCCACACCAGAAAAGCAATTGACACTAGAAGAATAATCTTTCTCATTATTTCCCCGACCATTATTTCAATTTTCCCAAGACACTAAAACCTGTTGCCTTACAGTAGGCAAGAAAATGTGACACCATCATTGCAATACTGCAGGTGTAATATTCATAATACAGAGGAGAAAATGAAGGCAAAGAAAGTAAATCATTTGTCTGCAACTACAAAATACATCAGTATTAGAACCAAGCTAATTATTTAGGGGTTGCTGGTTCCCATGGCTCTTTCAGGCCAAGCTAATACCTTATTAATGCTTATCCCTGCTGTATTTAATACAATAAATCTTCATTTAAGAAGCTGCAACTCCTATAACATTTAATTACTTCGCTGTGCAGCTTTAAGATGTGAGTGGACTTGAAGGAAAAAAATAGGGGGGGTTGACTTTTAGATTTAATTAATTTTCTCTGTGGTTTGCTTGGCAAAAGGCTTCTCTCCTAAGGTAAGGCAGATGTGACTACACACTTAAACATAAGAGAAACCATCAGACAGAGGCCAGAAATTTGAAACCAGATTATCACCTACTCTGAGGCCAAATTTGCAGTTATGTTGACTGCACACAAACCCTGCTTAAATCAGAAGGATCAGAAGATGACTAGAAATAGATCTTCATAAGCTTGGCAGGGGGAAAGGGTCTGGGCTATATATATCTTTATTTACTAAAAAATAAATTAAGCATTCCTGTTTTGGTCAGTCTTAGAATGATAGAATTGTTAAGGTTGGGAAAGACCTCTAACATCATCTAGTCCAACTCCGACCCCTCCCCACCATGCCCACTAACCATGTCCATCAGTGCCACATCTCCACGATTCTTGAACACCTCCAGGGACAGTGTCTCCACCACCTCCCAGGGCAGCCTGTTCCAAGGCCTCACCACTCTTTCTGAGAATAAATTGTTCCTAATATCCAGCCTGAGCCTCCCCTGGAACTGCTGAAACGTTGGATGGGGCAGCAGGGGAGTAGCACACAAAGGGTTGGATTTCTGTGAGGAAGTCACCACAACTGCAGTGGTCAGGCTACCAAGGAGCCACGTTAGGCCCACGCTACTGTGGAACTGATGGCAGGATACAGCCCAGTCCCCCACTCCCCACCAGCCTTCTTAATGGCTGCAATTGTATGGCAATGTCAATATACCAGTAGATTAAAGGAGCATAAATACGTAGGTATCTTTCACTGAGCAGAAACAATGGAAAACCAATGTTATTTCTGTTCACTGAGGTGTTTTAATCAGCTCCCTCAGCCATGGCTGCACTCAGAAAGATTGAAACTTTGGATTTGTTTCAGAGATCCTGAGAGTGATGTGGTTTCACATGTTACAGGAATAACCATTTCAGGCCCAAAAGCTGCTCCATACGTCAGTGTGTGCTCTCTGTTCCAATGAGCAGCTATGTCTGGAGAGGAAGAGACAATTGTTTATGTGACTGAGCAGATCAGGATCTGCTTTTCATCCACCCTGAGTAAATTTTGTAAGCAAATCTGAATGGATGCAAGGCTTGGCATGTGATGGGTTTCAAACCCTCAGCTTCTTGAGTCATCTGATTAGAAGATACTCAGCTAGTATTATTTTAAAAGGAATATATTCCTTCATAATAAGACAAGAAGATAAGAACTTGAAACTGTGGCCATCTATGGCTCAGAAACAGAAAGCAATCAAAGAAATCAAATGTGTATTTATTTACTTATTTAGTCCAGCATGACTTCAAGGATAATTTCAGGATTTTGGAGGCTGACATAAGACTTCTGAATGCTTGGTATTCACCACTAAGTTACATGAAGGAACACTGGTTGTGGCAGTCCTGTGTCAAGATGATTTTGTATATCTGTGGGTTCTGTTTCAGTCAGGATCATGGGTTTCCAGACTCACATTTATTTTCACAGGGAAAACCAACAGAGTTTAGTGCTTTCAGGTTTTATAAACGCTACAGGCTCACATGGAGCCAGTTCTCCAGCCTTCCAATGTACAAAGAAAACTTTGTGTAACAAAATTCATGAGCAGATAGAAAAGCCTCTATGACCCAAAGAGCTATAAAACCCAAAGAGCTGTAAAACCACTGATTAAAATGTGCCCCAGCATCAAAAGCTGAACATGAAAGTGAAGAAGATAAATTTACAATGAAAATGTCCAATTTGATTATTTTCACAAATGTAAAGACACCCAGGAACCTGCTTTTGATTGGAGATTAATCAGGAATATTTTTGGCCTGCAGTCACCTTGTACCATGGAGATTTATAGAGTTTACTCATTTCTATATCACTAACCCTAAATGAATGCTGCAGACTTCATCTGTTCTTCTATAGTTGTAGATTCTGATGTACCATTTTCACAAAAAAGGCCTCCTCTTTCATGTCTCTGCACGGTGATGTTGTTCTTCAGATGGTCTATAACTCATTCATATGAGCCATGACTCGGTTGCTAGCTTTATAAATGTTGTCTATCCTATGATGTAAATTTCTTCTTCTCCCTACACTGCACACAGACAACCACACTGGCCTCTCTTTCCCAGTTTATGTTGTTACTTCTGTGGCCAACCAATAACTCCTATTTTTTATGAAACTTTGGGGTGCAGCCACAAAAATTTTCAAATGTGCCAGCCTGGCTCTCACCCTACAGCTCCTACTTCTGAATAGTATTAATTGTGGTTGATACTAGCAGTGCACTTTTCCAGTGGAGACTGGGTGCTTTGGATCCAAAAAGAACTGAGCACTCCCTGTGTGATCTCACTGCAGTAGGATGTCCTCAGTTGAGTTCATTCTTTCTCACTTATACCAGTGAAACTCTCAGGTTCTACCAGGGAGAACTGAGAGCAATTCAAAAGCAGAAATATGGGCTAAGCACATCACAGAATTCAGTTAGTAAATGCAAAAAAAAAGGCAAATGTAGCAAACAGCACATTTAGCAAATAGCTACTGAAACCCAATGCAAACATTTTTACTCAGGCCTTCAGTGCTGCAGTCACTCCCTTTAGTCCATTGGCAGTAATTATTTCTATAGGAGTAGGTGCAAACTTCGACTTATACGGACATCACAGGAGGCAGCAAAGAATACATGTGCTGATTGCTGTCTCAGATATCTGGACAAGCAAGCGACCTTTGAGAGGAATATTCACCAGACAGAGGTAACAATGAGTAGGCAATAAATTTATTTGTAATGTCTCCACACTTTCTAGTAGGTGAAGAAGCTGGCAGGCTGAAATGAGATTCTCAATAAAGATCATCTCCTACTTATGGCTGGTTCAAGGACTGCATGAACAAATATGCATAAAATAAATGCACCCAGTGTAGTCTTGTAGAACTAAGAAGATCAGGTTAATTTAGAGTAAGTTTAGAGAATTATCCTGTCTCCTGGGTTCTCTGGCACCAAAATTTGCTCCCATCTCACTTCACCTGCCAGCTGAGCTCATCCCTACCAACCTCGGCTTTTATTAACACTGTTTGCATGGAGACATTCAGTTGATATTTAAATTGACAGCTCAATTATCTTTTCAAATTTAGTGATATGACAAGCCAGGGGGTTTATCCCATTATAATATTTCTAAGTGACAAAATTATTTTATCTCTCCTTGACAGTATTATTGACCTGTAATCAGCAGATGAATGGTAGAAACAGAGGTCATCTCAGAAGTAAAAAGCCAGTTAGAAAACTGTTTGGCCAATTATGTCAGTCATCTTGACTTAATCTTGCAGCAGAACAAGGAAAGATTTGTTGCTATGAATGCTGGCCCAGCAAACCCTACATGGAAAGCTTTCCACTCGGTTGAAGGGGGTTGTCTCCTACATATGACTTCTTGCAGTGAGGTCAGTGGGCCCCAGGGGTTGATGGAGGATGAAAAATAGTGAGGGGTCAAGGTTTGTAAAGCAAATCAATTTTCTTAAAGGGAAGATTCTTCTTGGAATCAAGAACCCTGCGGCTATGTTATAGGTCAATTTTCACAAGGTTACAGCTGCTACTGAGCATATGGGCTAGATGGCTTTTTTTGGATGTTAAATCTCTCAGTTGAGTTGGTTGATGTTTTTCTTTGTGAGCATGTTTCCTTAAAAAATACTCAGCATTTTTTTAATAAATTGTAAATGGTTATTACACATGCTTCATTTTCAAAGCTGTCTCTTTGACACGGGAACATATAAGCCATCTGTGTGTTCCTTAATGATTTTAGCAACATTTGTTTGCAGTGTGTCTGCTTAGTTGGGCTTTTAAGCTTCATTAAGAATAAAACATCCTGTATATCAGAAGACAAAAATATGGTTAAAATCAATAATGCAAACATTTCTGCCAACAATTTGAAGTGGCTTCAAATAAAGATACTCCAGATATTAGGTCTTTGAATATAGTACAAAACCTTAGCAAAACATACTGTTACATATTGTTTGGTATTAAACAAAACCTTTTACTGCTCTGTCCAGGCCCAAGATATGAATGAAATAAAAATTCTGCTTTGATTTCCTGTAATTTGACCGATGTTTTTGGGTATTTCACCAGCTTGCGCGCAAAGCTGGACAATCCATCTATTTGCTATCTGGATGAGGTTAGTCATGGCATGATCTTTTACAAAGAACTGAACGTCACTCTTGCAAACAGCTGCCTCAAGGTCACAGTGACAGGGAGGCCATCTCCCTTGACGTCCATGCATGGCAACCAGTGGAGGTAAACCTACCTGAGTCCCTAAGGCTGATGCTGCCACAAGGTGCAAGCAAAGGAGATGCAGGTCCCTGACAGATGGAGTGAGCCACACACAGGCACAGCAGCAGCAGGGAGGAGCCTGAAGGCACAAAAACACATCAGGCAACAAAACTACAGCTCTGGCTTCTGCTGTTTATTCCTTTGTCTATTTATTTCCATTAATGTATGCTGGCTATGAGGTTAAGGCCCAGAGTGCAGAAGAAAAGAGGAAATGAAAAAGAGCGGGCCCCATTTTTCAACTGCAAGGATAGGTGAACAGGAGAGCAGACCATTTATGTACCAGTCACATCAGCCCTCAGGACTTGTCCAGAAATCAGCAAGCTTATAGGAACAGCAAAGAAGATATTCTGTGTGTGGAATAAATGCTGGAAGAGGAAGATTTATGTGTTAGCCAAACTAAACTATTCACTTCTAAACATACATTAAGGACAGATTTTTTTTTCTGAGGGAACTGGTGGTGCTTTGCAAAAAAAGCATCACTTACTACAATTATTGCTATTCTGCATACTACCAAGTATTTGTTTCGAAGAAACACTGTAAAACAGAGTAAGCCCCCAAAAGCCAATCATACAAAATAAAGGGATTTGAGAAATGAGTGGGAGCAAAAACAAAAATTTGGGAACATCTAGAGTGTTATCCTTGAATTTTGCAATTAGCTTTAACTTGATTCTTAGAAAAAGAAAAAAACAGTTTCTAAGAATCATTCTAAGAAACATGATTCTCAACAGGGATTTGGAAGCATGTCTGTATTTTTAAAGTTGATGTTTTTATGTTGAATATAATGGCAAAGACTTCATATTACCAGATGTCCTGTCAAAATGAGGGAAGAAATCCACACAACTTCTGTGGAAGTGCCTCAGATTTAAATGTCTGTTGGACAGGCACAGAAATCTGTAAAGCACTATATAAACCTGATGTCATAACAAGAAACATATTTTCAAAGTAATTCCTCCAGGAAGAATAATATTAGGCATGTATTTGGTAATTTTTTCCCCATTTTTTCTTTATAGAATTTTTTTTAGAATAGCAATACTGAACACACAGAAATATAAACACTTCATTTAAGCATACTACTAACGTTCAAACATGTCTGCTTGCTATATTTTCTTAGACTTTATTATGTACATTATTAAAAATTCTTTGGACAGCAACATTTGTTCTAACAAAATGGACTGAGGTTATGAATATTCACTGAAGTTATGAGGGATTGCAGTAAACTGAGCTGAAGAGCCCCTAGCTATCTGTGTTCTGAGTAAATTACTCAAGCAAACTTTCAGCTTGATGGACAGCCAGACCACAGGGCATATCCAAGGGGTATTTACGACACGCTCATGTCATGACATTTTGCCATGTGTGTGTCTGAGTGCTTCCTCTTGATAGAGTTCAATAATTAATTGTTTGAGTGTTGGCTAAGAGTCTGCAGTTAAATCAGAGATGGATTTGACCCTCAAATTCTACCTCAAAGAAACTGCTTAGCATCAACTGGGATGACACAAAACCTCAAAGTTCCCATTTCACTGACCCCAAGTTACTCAAAACTGGTTTGACTCAACAAAAAAGTTGCCTACTTTGCCAGTACTTCAGAAAGAGTAATCTGAATTTCAAGTCCATTGCATTACCCCACAACAAAGCAGGTTTTGTGAGTCACTGCATTTTCCTTCTCTAACTGTGGGACAGTTAGATTGTTACCTTTTGTCATGGTTTTATGATTTTGGGTTATTGGTATTCCACATCATAACATCATGTAGTGTACTGGGAGTTAAAGAGTTAATGCTCCAGTTCCATGGATCGTGGATAGTTCCGGGTACCTGGCCCTCAGAAGAACTACATTTCCTGGGGAACTTTGCTGCTCTGTTACCATTTCCATTCAGAGGGAAAGATAGAACTGTTTGCAGATTACGAGACGTTCTCTCTTCTCGTCCCATCTCTCATCCCAGCAGCATCTTGCTCCCCAGCTGTCACACCATCGGCATTAGAGTAAGGCCTACCTTAATTATGGACAATCTCTCTCATTGTATTGGATTTATTAGCTTAAATTGTAATTATATTGTATTATATTGTGTTATTTTGCATTCTGATATCTTATTTAGTAAATTAGTTTGTTTCTCCTCAGATTGTTGCCGCTGTTTTGTTCTTAGGCCCATCTCCCTGCCCTTTTTTCCCTTTTCCCGTTCCCAGGGCATGGGTCCGTGGGTCCCCCACCCCAATAGTCATGGAACCGGACTGAACCTGCCCATAAACTGTTGGCAGCTTTGGACAAGGCTTCTTGTCAATCTGTCTGGCCAGTCTGAAGAAATTAATTTTGGAAAAGTCATAACGAAAATGCATAGGGTCTCCCTTACCAAAGAGGATATTGGAAGAATTTTTCTGAAGAAATGAAGACTGTATCAAAAAAGCTGTTCAGACAGAAGGTTCTTTGCTTTCTCTCTAGGTTACCCTGTTATTGGCAAGAAGACGTGGATATAGACTCATGCATTATACATAGCTAAATTAGGAAAATAACAAGTTGGGGAACAGGTGACTACCTGTGGCCTTATTTATGCCCTCTAGAAACTTGAGTTCAGATCAAAGCTAGCAAGAAGAAATGTGTTGCTTTTCTATTACATAATCCATAACCATCGTGTAATCTGGAATAATTAACAGATTAAGATCAACTGAAGCCTGAGCTTCGGCTAGACATAAAGGCAGTGTAAGAAAACTGCATAGTCTGGGAAGCTCAGAAAAACTGAGCTGAATGTTCTACTCCTTTGAATTTCATTTGTTTATGGATACTAAGATAATGGAGCAATCAGACATTAGATTGGGAGATAAAGTTTACCAATTTGTGGTAACATATGGCAATTCTGCCTTGGACTCATGGAGTTTTATTTGTGTTTCTTTATTTAAAATGATTTTTGCCACACTCACTGAATCTAATTTTTTCTTAGAAAGATTTAGATCAGTCCTCCAACACTGAAAATGGAATAGGCAAGCCTGAATACATATTGAACAAAAGAAGACAATGAATAAATTGCTGTGAGGTATTTCCTGCTCTGTGACATTAGGTAATAGAGATCAGGGCTTCTAGAATTAGAAAAGAAAAAAGAAAAAGAATGAATTTGGGCAGAAAGAAAAACCACGTTGTCCATCTATCACACAGTGGTAAGTCTGAGCAGTGTGAAAGAGTTTATGATCAGCTGTCAGACGTGTTCCCATCTCATTGCACTGCTCTGTGAGAAAAGAATTGCCGCACTCAGTGTAACACCACCAAGTTCTGCATCAAGGCTGTTATAGGGATGGACGTTGTCCCTTGCAAGCCACAGGCTTTTCACTATGAGAGTCCCTGCAGACTTGCCCTGGCACTGGGGCTGCCAGAACATGCGTGGACAGCTGTGGGTCCTCCAGGGAAGACAGATGAGAACTTGGAGAATGTAAGGGCTTTCTGCATCCATCTCAGTATCTTGGCCAGCAGCCATGCAGATGACATCAAGATGGCTGGATGCCTGCCATGGGGACAACAGGCGTCCGGGTGGCATGATGGAAGCCAGTTTCACCTTGTACTGGTTGCTTGCCCTTTCCACCCCCTTAGCTGGCCAGTTATGAACAGATTTCTCCCCTTACACTGCCAGTGGGACTAGGGAATGGAGGTATCTGGGTTATATGTTTTCATTCTCTTTTTGTTGTAACTGTCTAAGATATACATTATTTTTTTCAGTGATAGGAAACAGCGTACTCATCAAATTACAATGTCAAGCTTCTAAATACAAACTCCATTCTAATCTGAACAAGGTGCTCTCTTCTGAAAATGGACCAAGAACAACAGAAACACTCTTGAACTGCAACAGTTCTTCCATAATCACCTCTTTCTACTTGGATCAGAACATGTTTTTCAAAGTTGGATCTGTAGAATGCATTTTATAAGAGCAATTCATGTTTGTTCCACCAAGCCCCAGCAAATTCCCTCCCGCAGTGATGGAGGCCATGATATCACGAAGAGCAAGCTTGCTGCATCTGAGGTGAAATGAGGTGGGAATGAGCTTCCTTGGTGCGCACATGGCCATGGGCAAAGGAACAGATGGAAGATGGAAGACATACTGTCTCTTCCCACAGCAACTTCTGTCATTTGATAAAATGCATTAACGGAAGAAGGTTTTGACTGTGTTTCATCTAGGTGTTTGGAATGTCAGCAAGATGAGTCCTGCACTGTAGTGGTCCACAATGCACTGGCTAGGGAACCATCTCTGATCAGCATTTCAGCCAGATCTAAATGTATCACAGGGAAAGTTAGTCATTGCTCTGGTTAGTTCAACTATTTTACCAGGCAGGTGCTATGACATTTTCTGAAAATATACATTGATTCTGATATGTGATGTGTTTTGTCAGATCGTGCTGAGCACTCGCTAATTTTGATATGTGTGTGTGTGCGTGTTTGTAGGAGAGAGGAGCTGCTGCAAATGTGCTTAGAAAGTAAGGTTAGCAGCAAGCCAAAAAATACAATGTCATATCTGAACAATTTGATCCCTGAAATGTAGAACAGCCAACTTTAAAGCACTGCAGAGAGTGATCAGGCATGGAGAATTCTGCACTGATTTCCTTCAGTTAGGCTCTCTTCTATAGCTTGTTTCAGAGGGAACTGGATAGCAAAAGGTCACTGTTTTTAAGACATCTACGTTTCCATGACTGCAGGAATATGACAATCACACCACATATCCTTTGGCTTTAGAAAATATCCCCAGATAGTGAATAGGCAATCAACTTGCCTTTTAGTGTGTTGAAGAAGGCTTGTTTTTCCTTCTTGAAGAGAGTCGTGACCTGTCATTAGTTCCTTCCCCTGAAACACATCACACTGCTGACAGTAAAATGATGTTTTTATTCTAAGAATTCTACAGGGAAAAAAAAGGGAGCAGCCGTTCTCTGAAGGAAGTAACCTAACAAGACCACGGTGATTACAACAATTGACTGGAACATATCAGAAAAATAACTGCTATGATTACTCCAAAGCAAAAATTCCAAGAAATGAAATTTCAATGTACTCTTTTAGAATCGGTTTATAAAGACAGATATTTTAAGGTGTTTTTCTTCAGTCAACAAAAGTAATCTTTGTGTATGGTTGATGAAGAAAATTATTTTTACATTTCCAAATGAAGTATGTGGTATATTCACATTGAAGATCCATATGTAGTTTGTAAAGATCCAGAAAGCTTTATTGCAAAAATAACATCACATCATGTAAAACATATATAGTGTATCAAAGTGTAATATAACATAACATTACACCCCAATCACCTAAAGGCCAAAATGCAGCTCCTGATTCATGCAAATCCAAATGATATCCATCAAGTCCCACTGATACTAACATATAGGAAGAGAAAAATGCTTCCTTTGAGTAGTGTTGGGCAAATCCAAAAGGGAAACTATGCAATGCTGGTAATAAATACATAAACCAAACCTTCACAGCCCATTTTTGAAATATTTAAGGGCCACGCTCAGAAAGTTACTTTGACCAAGAACTAAGAATGAGCCAGAAAGTTTCCAAAGGGGGAAAACTGAAGTAGCTCAGTGAATGTCCTTTGAGATAGAATGATTTTTGTTAGCTGAAGTTCTGGATCACTGTCTACAGTGTATTGCAAGGCAGGTTAGCAAAACATCCAGGCAAAATGTTCTAATTGCTCAGGTAAGTTTTCTGTGCAAGCCTTGATTTTGATTTTTTTCCCACTTCCTGTATAAATTGAGATATTTATATCTATTTTTTTTAATATAGGAAATATCAGATCACTCTAATACTCACCTCTCACTGGTCTGAAGCCATGATAACAAATATCCAGAAAGGCCTAGAAAACATATCTGGTTATTCCATGAAAACCTATGAAGAAGATTACCTAAAATAAAGCATTTCAACTTGTTGGGAAAGCATTTTTAACCTTATAAATAGATGGTAGATTTCAACATGAAAGATTGTTTTAAAAAGAAATTTAAGTTTCACTAGCGATATGTCAGCAGCAAATGTTTGAGAAGCTTTTGATTGCTTTCAGGTTTTCTTGGTGTGTTTTAAGTCAAGAAAGTTCAACACAAATTTGGAGATTGTGTCAGCTGTCTCTGTTTTACTTGAAGATTTTCACCTGGTCGCTGTGCTGTCAGATTACATTTATCACAGGTTTTGCTCTACACAAAATGCATAAGTATGTACTGCAAGCAGTGCAATATAAGATGATATATAAAAGAACAAATGATGCAGGATTTTCTTTTACACAAAGCTAGTGTTTTCAGGACAGTTGAATAACAAAATTAACTCAACAGCATTCCCATCTGTTATCTGTAAGATCCATCTGCAACTCCTTGATAGCTTTGAAGTAGAGGTGGATGCTCAGAGATAAAGAGACTCAAAACAACATCACATATAGAGATTTAGCTTTGAGAATGTGGGTCTGAACAGTAAATATGATCACTCAATTATTCCTTAGAAACCTTTTTCCAAATTGAAATAATACAACCTATTGCCCAGGAAACCAGTGCTCAAGCTGCATGGCACCGAAGTGAGACCTCAGGCAATGACATTAGTCTCTCTTGCTCCTTTTTTCCTATTTTCTAACTTCTGGGTTTTAAGCCCAAATACTACAGTTAATTAAAAGTTACATAAACATACGGAACTTGAAGTCTTCTAAAATGTCTGAAAGGATTTGGGCTCAATGATCCTTATGGGTCTCCTTCCAACTGAGGATATATTATGATTCTATGAAAAGATCCTGTCTGGGATTCCTCGCTGGGATGGCAAAGATGGTTCTCCAGAAACCCTCTGGAGAGAAGAGAACAAGAACTGGGGCTGTCTCTCCAAGAGGCATGCAGAAGGATTCAACTACAGAAAGTGTGTGAGGTTCCAGTGGCAGTCTATACCTGAAGGCAAAGCTGCTCCCCTAAACACTGTTGGGGCACCAACCTCTGGCAGGGTATGCTGTTCGGAGGAAGCAGCCCACACCTTCACTGATGACACTGCAGTTGGTGTTATGCCCTATGCTTCTAATTTTTTAAGGATTTGTTTAATTAACTCTCCTCGACCCAAAGTCATCCCTCCCTTTTACAGAATCACAGGCAGGGACTGGTCCATGAAGCCAGCTCCTGATGGGCACAGCTGTTGCAGCTGCTGAAGGTTCCTCTATTCCCCAGCTTTGCTATGCACAGCATTGCTCTCTTCTCTTCTTATTTTGATAGAAAAGATATTTCTGCTCCGCAAGTGAGAATATGGAGCAGAGCCCTCATTTACCACTGCTGTTCTTCTTAATGCTCTTTCTCTATTTCAGATCAGCTTTTGCAGAGAAGCTGAGCTGTCACAGCCAAGGACCCGCCCACTGTCTTTTTATTTCACATTTTTATATCTCCCAGGAGTGTAGCTCACAGGCAAGCTGAACCAATACAACAGAATGACGCAGGTGAGATACTTTTGTAATGTTAACTATTAAAAACCGTCTCTGTACTGATTATGGAGAAAAATCTGCTGCCTTCTAATACCAACTGTTGATTCAATGGCTGTGGAAGCTCAAGGTGCAGAGGGTAAAAGCTTCTTTATTCAAAAGGAAATTATGCTTTAAAACTGGCTTTATTCCATTGCTGCTGATAGACCAGTTCTCTCTCCTTTCCCCTCTTTATAGATAATCTCTGCTATTCACAACAGGTCTTTATAAGCTTTTTTCTGCAACAGAGCTCTGTTTCTGCCTCTCATCACCCCAGTGAATGACAATCAGAGAGAAAACCAGAAGCTTTTCTATGGATTTACAGGTTTGTCAGAGCAAATCACTGGATGCCAAAGGAGCTGCCAGGCTGCTGCAACTCTCAGGCGATTCTAATCAGTGAACAAAGGCATTGGAGGCAGCACAGAGGGGGAACCTTTAGTCAAAAATATTGACCAGCAAATTACACTGTAGACAGTGCTTTGGCACTTAGCTGTCTAAAGGTGACTCAGACAATTCATTTAGCTCAGTGAGCTGGTTTCTAATTACACCAAATGCCTGACTTGTCAGTGGGCCCAGTATTTTCTGAGCTGGTGCTCTTCACATGTGTCATTCATTACCTCACCCTGCACCAAGAGCCATCTCTGCAGGGAGAATGGTTGGCAGTGCCATTAGCTTGGATAATTTCCTCAGATAGTGGTTTACAACAAAAACCTCAAAACAATCCCCTTTTATCCTTCCAAAATAAAGAGGGGGGGAGGAAAGGGAGAGGGGAAAGAAATCTACTCAAAAAACAACAGAACCCCCAAACACCACATGCTAATTTCAATAAATGCCCTGGAATGAAATGATGGCAAGCTGCTGTCAGAGGTTTACAAGTTGAACATAGTATACTCTTCCTTGGTTTTTCTGGACTTTTGCTTTGGTGCCAGAGTAACAGCTGTAGCAGCTGCAGTTGCATTTTACCACTCAGTACAGGCACCTGCTGTGACCAAGGAAGTGAAAACCCACAGAGATGCAATTTTCTTTTAATTACATTAGCCTGGTTTTGGCAGCCAGCCATACAACACAGTATTTGGGGGGATGTGGACTCTATTCACAATTAGAGCCTGTCTGTGGGTTACTGCTGACACAGGGCAGGTGGAAACAGGGCAGGATCTGTATTGGTGCTGATTTCTATTTGGGAGAAATGATCAAGACTGACGTGCTTTTTATTACGTGGTGGTAATGTGTTGAACTCTTAGACCAGTTTTATATGCTTTTCAGACTGTCTGGGTCAGAGCAGCTATATACATCCTATGTATATGAACTATCTAGAGTCAAATCATTGGCCTGAGGAGTACCTTAAAATCACCTATGCTTTTTAATCACTAATTTGACCCTAATGCTTCTGCCCCAGACATGCCTCAGTGTAGTTTGGGGGACAGCATAAGTAAGGCTGCTCCTAAACAGCTGTGTCCCAATAAGCTCTACAGATGAGAGCACCGTATTTTGGTGGTTGAGGCAGGCAGATGTGAACCCGTGTAGTGTCAGTTCTCCCCGTTTATTCTTACAGAGACAGCCAGCTCCACTTTCTGGGTGCTGTGCAAAAGAAGGTGGGCTCCAGGTGTTTTCCACAAGAAGAAGCAGCTGTTCTCTGCTTCTCATACACTGTGGCTAAAATCACATGTTTTTTTTACAGACACGTTCAAGTCCAGGTCTCTGTGCTAGGATGGTAGCAGCTTACATTTCTCTTCATTTTCCATCTTGCAGAATATATTGAGGAGAATTTCATGACCCTACAACCCTGCTCAAGCAATGCTTGTTCACTCACCATCTAGCCACAGACTTGTCACTACCTGAATTAAGGTCTGTTTTCACCTTGGGCAGGGTCTTTCTGTTTTTAAGTTTTTGGGCACCATAGAATCATAAAATCATTAAGGTTGGAAAAGAGCAATAGCATCATCTAGTCCAACCATCAACCCATTTCCACCATACCCACTAACCACGTTCCTCAGTGCCACATCTCCACATTTGCTGAACACCTCCAGGGACAGTGACTTCCACCATCTCCTTGTGCAGCCTGTTCCAATACCTCACCATCACAGGAGATGAACATGATGCAAAGCAGGACTTTTTATCTCACATCTTGCCCATATACATGAGGAAAGATGCCTCAGAAACTGGCAAAAAGCTCACACTTGTAGTACTCACTGTGCTCACCTTGGCATGGAAATGTAAGTGGGGAAGAAAGATCCTCTGCACCTCTCTCTGTCCTAGGAAAACCTCTGCAGGAACCAAGCAAGGCGTGCCTTGCTGTATCATCCAGGCTTGGTCCCTGGGCCATCAACAAGTGTAATGAGCAATGCTCCTGTAATGCAGAAACTGCCAAAAAAATGCCTTCCTTGGGGCCTAACTGATTCAATTCCCAGGGTGATGGGCCATGAGGCAGATGGATCTCAGCACATTCTTACTGTTCAGAGACCTGACAAGTCCCTCCATCCTGCAGGAGACAAGACAAGACTGTGGACTCATGCATGCCAAACTAAGTGCCATCAATCTCTCTGCCCCTGCGCTACCAGAAAAAAGCTGGCACTGAAAACAGAGCCAATGACACACTGTGAGTTATTTCCTCCATAGCAAGGCTGTATTCATAGAATCGTAGAATGGTTTGGGTTGGAAGGGACCTTTAAGATCATCGAGTTGCAACCCCCCTGCTATAGGCAGGGACACCTCCCACTAGACCAGGTTGCTCAGAGCCCCATCCAGCCTGGCCTTGAGCGCTTCCAGGGAGGGGGCATCCACAACCTCGCTAGGCAACCTGGTACATGAATGAGGCTGAGTACACAACTCAGAGGACAGACAGACTCTTTAGCAGGGTCTGTTGTGATAGGACAAAGGAAAATGGTTTCAAACTAAAAGAGGGGAGATTAAGACTGGATATAAAGGAGAATTTAGAAGTTTAGGTGGACAGTTGGACTGATGATCTTAGAGATCTTTTCCAATTTTGATGGTTCAGTGATTCTGTGATTCTAAGTTTTTTACAATAAGGGTGGTGTGGCACTGGCACACGTTGCCCAGAGAGGTGGTCCCTGGAAACTCTCAAGGTCGGGCTGGACAGGGCTCTGAGTACCTGATGGAGCTGTAGATGTCCCTGTTCATTGCAGGGGAGTTGGACCAGATGGCCTTTATGGGTCCTTTCCATTTCAAATGATTCCATGATTCTGTGATTGTTCTCAGGGAAAAAATCTTCCAAAAATCTTTAAAAGAAAAAATAACTGAATATATAGTTATATATACAATTCATTTGCATCTGAATGTCCAGTATTTTCCTGGCATTGTCTTATCTACATACAGCTGCACATGAAAGGAGCATTACAGTTATGTCAAAACAAAGCAACCCATTACAGTTCCCTAAGAACCCAGACCACGTGCCACTCAGTTCTCATTACCACCCCTTGCTTGTCTAAAAGTAACAAGCCTCTTTCCCAGACAGCTCCTATTGATCAGCTCCTGTTGGCAATGCTAATTCCTTCCATGTGCAGTCAGGCATAGCCACGAGCCTCGAGCACAAAGAGGTGGGGCTGCTCTTTGCCTTGCACAACTGGAGAATTTCCTGCTGTTTTCCCAGTCATCCACAGACCAGGTCTATCTACTCCTCATCAACCAAGGACATCCTATTCATTTCAAGACCAGTTGCCACAAGACTCTCTGCAGGTGGCTTCCCAGGCGGGGTCTGACTAACTTCTAGCTTTGTTTTTCTTCATGTCAGAAGATATTTTGAAATAAAAGGAGCTTTCAATGGGTATGGAAGATAATAGGAAGACTCTCAAATCATCGGCAACAGCCCTGACCGTGGGCATTTATTATTGTTGTTATTGGTTTTGTTGCTGTAGTACCTCCTGAGTATCCACCAGTGTCAAAGTTCACCACACTTGATACTCTATAAACATACAAAGGGAAAGAAAAGACACTGAGGACTGATCACATAAAAAGACTAAATAAATAAGCAGTGGAGGAAGCAAAGACCCTTCAGAAATGAGCAAAGGATGGACAATTTCACACTGTCTTCAAAGGACTTCAGTTTTCTCTCACTGAAGTGAATGAAAAAATTCTTCTAGGCTTGAAAAGGAATAAAGTTAGGTCACTGCTGAGTGCTTTGGAAATACTGTTGCAAACAGTTGATTAATCATAGGTCAGAAATATTGCAAGGGGAAGGATATGAACTCAGATCTACTTTGTTTCAAAACAAGATCCTAAGTATAGGACTAAGAACATCTTTAAAATTGTTATCAGTTTGCTAGTGAAAGTTATTTCTCATCCTAGAAGTGTGATATGTAACTATGTTTGTATTTTCCTTTTTCCTCTCCCTTCCCTTCCCTTCCCTTCCCTTCCCTTCCCTTCCCTT
>NC_034412.1:90910471-90912608 GCF_002078875.1 Numida meleagris
TCCTGTCCCTTCCCTTTCTTTGTAGAGAGATATATGGGAAAACAAAACAAAACCCCAAGATATGAAACCCAATTATTATAACACTTGCTATTTTGGAAGGCATATCCAAATGCAAGAAACATTGTTCAGACAGTTTGGGGCTGAAGGAAAATATTTTTTTTCTTTCTTCTTACAAATTGAGGCTTTTCTGAAGATAGTCTGTTTTTGAAGTGCTATTAAGCACCGGTGTTTTCCAGGGAGAGGTAAAAGGTATTGCTCTGGAGGATTCATGGTACAGAGAGTGCTGAAGTGAGTGGCTGTAACATTTATCACTACAGGGTAAGCATAAAGTTCAAATTTATGTTTAACAGACCTGTGGCCATTAAACTCACTCCACGTTTTGTTGGCAGCTGCCAAAATAGCTCTTTGCATCCAAGTGAAGCATGAGGAGCTGAAAATCCCCTTGCTTTTGTGGTAGAGAGCATATTTCTTCCCCTCCACTCAATCCATTGGCCAGAGCTGTTGCACTCACTGCAGCTCCATCTTTCTGGGATTTACACTCAGGATCCCTACAACGGTAAAACCACAGTTAGTGTTTCTTGCTCACTAGCCATGACAGCTCAAATCTGCCTTTTGTTGCCCTGGGACTGTAGCAAGAGCAGTGGGACCTCTGTAACATTTTGGTACAAAATATGCCAGCTAGCACGTGTATTTTCTTGTTGCAAATCCAGATTACAGAGCAAAGCTGCTGCTCAAAAGGCATTAAAAAACCACAAGACTTTCCCAGTGCCAGAGAGCAGAGGCAAAGCTAACCCTTCTGAGCTCTCTCTTGCTGTGAACTCCACAAGAAACTGTCACTTAGGCAGAAATGAAACAGACTTTGTGTTTTATGTTTGTTTTAGAAGGGAAATGAGTGCAGCCAACTCTTCAAAATGATATTAAACTGTTCCCACAGTCTCCTATGAACCAGACATGCAATACAGGTGGTAAAAAGCCACTATCTTTTGTAATGCTGAGAGATTCTGGCTGAAGGGCCTTTTGTACCTCGTGGAAGAAAGGCATGCTTATGCAGAGGCTATGCTGCAAGTGGGAAAAAGAGAAAAGAAATAAAATTAAGAAAAGACTGCACTGGATTTTGCTTCTGGGGAATGAAAATTTAGATTTACAGAAGACTGTAGTATCTAATGTTTAATCATGGAGACATCTGCAAGGGAAGAAACTTTGGACCACAGCTCTGAGTTGCAGTCCAGAGCCCTAACCAAAGACAGTTTCCCACTTCTGCCCTGCTATGACCATATTTCTCTCTGGTGAGCCCTCCACCAGGTATGTATAGGGTGAATTTTGGTTGCACTCAGTCTTTGGGACCCATCGTTTGGTTTATAATTATTGATGAAATGTATGGTCCCTACCAAAGTTGCTTTGGGCCTGGTAGGGGAAGCCACACCAGCTGTGTGGTGAGGACAGACTATAGAAATCTGATCAATCTTTTGGGAAGCATTAAGGGAACATTAATATTTCTCCTTAGACAAGGTTTACATGGTGTCTCTCAAAGGATCCACAGAGATTCAATGATTTTGAGAGAATACCAAGCATCTGATCTGACCTCCAGTGCATTTCCACCCCACTGTCCCTGGCTTTGAGTCCAGAAATGTCTTTGACACCGAGGACAGCTAGAGACAATCAATCTCTTACCTGCAGACTTTGGCCAATGATCATTGCTGAAAGCCTGTGACAGTGTGAAAAGAGCAGAAAATAACAAGCCTGACAGGGCCCATGGCACAGAGTCCTGCTAAGGAAGCCTAGGTTCAGCTTGGCAGATCCTTCCATTCAACCTGGAGGATGGTCCATGCCACATGACGGCAATGCAACTTCTTCCTCCTTCCATCTTTTAGGTGCTGTTGCTTTTGCGAGAGTATTTTCCTGGTTGCTGATAGTCATGGGACTCTGGCTTTAATTTTTGTCCCTGTTATTACCATTGCCCATTACTGTGCTTGTAATTCTGCATGTAGACATAAAAGATCTCTCAGTGTCCTGTGTGCATGAAGAACTGGACCTCAAATTCTCTCCTTTTCTTTTCTTTTCTTTTCTTTTCTTTTCTTTTCTTTTCTTTTCTTTTCTTTTCTTTTCTTTTCTTTTCTTTTCTTTTCTTTTCTTTTCT
>NC_034412.1:90915178-90955178 GCF_002078875.1 Numida meleagris
AGGGAAAGAGAGAGAGAAACAACCAATCCCTCCTCCTAAAAAACCCAAACTTAACAACATCCAAATACCAATTATTTAAGGTTTTTCCAATCTGTTTTTCCTAGCTAGGTACCTTTATGGGGAGACAGTAAGAAAAGATTACTACTTTTCCATCCTATTATAGAGCCAGAGAAAGACTGGTACAAATTCTTATTTCGATCTTCCTCATGCCATGCTAATCTGGAGCCAAGCAAGCTCAAGTACAGAGGATTTGATGCACTTGATACGTGGATGACACTGTCTCCCTTTTGCTGCAAATTCAGAGCAGACATGTTGAAGTACATTAAAAAGAAAAAGAAAAAAAAAGAAAATTGCAAAATACACATTTTAGTTTAGACTGAAGTTATAGGATCGGCTTCAGTCTGGTAGAATCAGTCTGGTAGAATCAGTCTGGCTGCACTGACTTTGTGTCTCGGGAGTTTACCCAAGCTGAGGACCCAGCAATTTTACGTGGCTCAAGTCCCACTACACTTGAATGTCTGGAGAAAATTGACATGATTTTCCACCACGCTTGATGTCAGCTGGATTAATCATTTCTCAAAGACAACCTTTCCACCTCGTATAAACACCAGTAAATGTGCTGATGGGCTTTGCTCATCTATTTGGCCACTGCACTAGCATTTCTCACACCCTTAACTTGGGAGAAAACTCTTTCATGCCCCTCTTGCAAGGCCTCCCCGGAACTAAGGTCTTCTGAGTGCTTCTCATTGACGCCACTTGATGGCACCAAAGCCCACGGAAAGTTGGGACTGCAAGTGGGGCTCGGGAGGGAGAGCATCACGTCGGGGCACTGGGGTCCTGCCCCGTGGCCAGGCACTCTTCCAGCTCCCAGGGACATGGGGAGCAAGCTGAACACCCCAGCAATGGAATGTTGGCAGGGCAATCCAAGTGGTGTCCATCGGCTCTTCGCCAGGACTCGACTTGCGCTGAATCAGTGTTGAATTAATTCCCAGAGCATCTCTCTGAAGTTGGCAGTGGGATTTCTCACCTGTCAGAAAGTTTCCATTTTTCTGCACTCTTCCCTCTGTGCTCCATTAGCCCTCGGTGTGAAGGACTATGTTCACACATTTCAGGAGCTGCTTACCTTCGCAGAATTGAAATGCGGTTTAGATCTTAAACACATTTAGAAGTGACACTCGCAGTATCCACCACTCTCAGCCATTAGCTGTGGGCATGGAACAGGAAGCTGGAGATGCCATCAGCCAGTATTTTACCCATGGTGCAACCTTTGAGGGAGTGAGAAAAGAAGCAATAGGGCTTTGAGCATCGTGAGACAGATCTAAATATCCATGCTCTACAGCCCAGACAACAGGTTAGCTATATGGGGATTCTTCCTCTCCAGCTTGAGTGGCTGTGGTAGGCTGTCAGTTATCCCATTGCCCTTGATGATCATAGAATCATTAAGGTTGTAAAAGACCTCTAAGTTATAGTCCTACCATCCACCTACCACCAATATTGCCCACTAACCATGCTCTTCAGCACCACATCTCCACAATTCTTGAACACCTCCAGTGTCAGTGACTCCACCACCTCCCTCGGCAGCCTGTTCCAGTGCCTAACCACTCTTTTGGAGAAGTTTTTCCTAATATCCAACTTGAATCGCCCCTGGTGCAACTTGAGTTCCTTCCCTCTCATCCTCTCTCTCCTTCTTTTCTCTCCTGTAAGTTTTCTGCAACATATTGAGCCAGGTAAGTCCATTCACAATACCAGTGCCCAGTGTATAAAGGGCAAGTTTCTTGACACTGCTGGGTAGGACAGGTTGGCACCAGTACTGAGGTAGATTCAGGGCCAAGAAACAGTCACACAGGGAAGGCTTAATGCTGCTCCCAAGACCTCTCTCGCTTCTGCTGTTATAACTTCATCACCTCAAATGAATTTGTTGTATTTTTGTTTCCTGTAACAAAGGCTCATGCATTTAATAACACTCTCACTGCACAGTTCTGTGTACTACATGCATGATCTTTGTTATGAAGGCAATGCTGAGGATGCACAAACACCCACACTGTACTGTTGATATGTACTTTTATACACACCTGCACAGAGCTATTCACCCTTAAGCATGCATACATGCTTATGCACCTACACATCCTCAACCACATGTGCAGAAATATATAATACACACAGAGGCTTGGCAACTGCATCTCTCTGTGCTGTCACTGCTCAAATTATTTGAAGATTTTACCTGAGCCCCTAAACAAACACAAGGAAGTGCCTCTCTACTCACAACTCCTTCAGTACTGAAAGGTCTCTTTGCCCAGCTACCAGATTTTCCAGGTGCAGGGATTTATTCTCTACCACTTGCAAGTGTGTCTAACAGAGATATCAGCCGGCTAAACTGCTGCTCCCAGAGCTTAGCCCATGCTGTTATGAAACAGGTAGTGCTCAAGCTATGGGACTTGGCCTCAGCTTAAACCTTCAAATCCCAGGACCTATCCTTCCCCGTGATCAGAACCTCCAGGGTGGCCAGTGGGAGGGGGCTCTGATTGAAACTGCAGCCCTTGAAATCACTTGGTTTATCAATTCCAGTCTCCTGTAAAATCAAAGGATCAAAAACTCCTTCAAACCAGAGTGCAGAAGCCTTTGGCCAGTAATGAATAATAGCAAGCCAATCCCTTTTAGGTCTCCCTGTGCATGAGGGTATTTTAGCAGGGAATCTGCGCCATGGCTAGGCATCCCTGAACTGAGAGCTGTGACTGTGTTTCTGTGGATCTGGGCTCTGATCACAGAAGCCTCTTTTTAAGGTCCCAACATGAGCTCAGACCACTCAGTTCTTCCTTGCTGTGGCACAAAGAGGTGAAAAAACAGGATTTCTGAAGCGTCTCGACAGCCCTTGAGATGCTTGGGATTTTTCTCTTGCTCCCTTCCTCAAGATACATTGTATAGTGTAGCAGTTGTTCCACAAGACTTTTGTCCCTTGAGCGTCCCCTTGGCAAAGACAAATTTGGGAGCTAGCCCCTGCTGGGCTTTGCAAAATGTAGCCCAGGTCCTGTGAAAACCAACCACAGCTAATGGACTCTGCAGTTCTCCAGAATGAATCGTGGGCTTCCAAGTAAGCCCAACTGGGGAAGTCTTTGCAGGATGAAAGCCAAATCTCATATCTTATATGTCAAAAACTGTAGGCCTGTAAGGAGTTAATGCAGCCTTGTTCTTTCTGAGAAGTGGCCAAGACTGACATAAGGAGTCTGCCAAGGTCAGGACCTTAGAAAATAAAATATCTATCATTTAAACTCAGGCAAACAACAGACTCCCATCTACACCAACAAGTGCAACCTTGACAGCCACTCCTTGAACGTTTATAATGTCTATATTAGGAGCCAGATAAAACATGGTAATGGATGGCCTTATACTTAGGACTTGGGAGACGCTGGGATATCTGCACGTGGCACTACAAACTGAGGTCCAGTGTTCACGCCAAACTCATTTCCTTGGCTTCCCAGAAGCATTGTGGTGCCAGTTCTGGTGGTTTCAGGATAAACTGAGCTCTTCTGGGGACCCAGCATGGCCCTCCTGCACAAGAGCTAAGGATTCTTCACTCTGGAAAGCAACAGGAGCCCTACAGGACTTGCTCAACAGGAGAGGTGTCCTGCACTCGTCTGGGTTTTTGTCTGTGTATATGTGAACAATGCTATGCTTTGTGATGATGTTATGACAACACCATCCAGGGAAAGCTCTTAGAGAAACAGACTTCTCTTTCAGTCATCACTGGATGTTTGTTACCACTGTATGTTGGCAGCGCTGAAGCTATCTGGAAAGCAAGAGTGATCAGTAGTGAACTTCTCTGAGAGTGCCTCCAGATACTCTCCACACAGCATTTCTAACTTTTTATGGTGTCATTTATGATTAAAAATACCCAAGCAATCATCTCAAACAAGCCAGCCAGGTTCAATTTTACCTGAGAGCTGTCAGAGGTTGATCTATAAGATCCCATTGCAGGAACAATACTAGTGAAATGTAATACAAAACTAACACAAATTAAACATCTTAGGCACAGATGGAAACTGTGAAATCTTTAAATCTCAAAGAAGTCCTTCAACTTGAATTTTTTTTCAAATCGATTATGTGATTATTGGATAAATAAACTATGTGATTGTTCAGCACATAAACACCCTTTGTTAAATGTGTCCGTCAATAGACAATTCATATAAATGATACTAACTATCATCAAAGGAGTAATAACGCCTTTATTGATGAATAAATCTCTAAAAGACGGATCAAATGGAGGTTAACTAGCCATGCATGACATTAGCAGGAATTAGTCTGAAAAGAGCCTTGCAGGCATGTTAGCTACTACTGTATGTGGGATGGGAAACAGTGTGGGCCACACTTCATGGAAGTACCTGCAAGGTCAAGAGCATGACCCCTGCCAAGACCATGCTGGTTTCCTTACATTATATTGCCTGGCAGCATTAGTTCTGTTTTGTATTTCTCCATTGTTTTGTGCGAAGGCTTTTTTGCACAGAGCCTCTTTTAGCATTTCTAAAGAGTTGTACAGTGTGGAGGCCAAAGCCCTGAGGCTGTACCCAAAGTTCATATAAGGTGTGAGACATGGATATAAATTACTGCTCTACTGCTTTAAAAACCTGGGGTTCTGATAGGACTGAGCTCCACAGACAAGAGCTCAGGAAAAAAAATCTCAACAGCAGCAACTGATACAAAGTAAAAATTTATATAAAGTGAAAAAAAGCAAAAAAAAAAATGTCTTGAATCAAGTGATAGGACAGTAAGTGGGTGGAAAGGACAATACTCGGGAGCCAGAAAATGATATTCTACTGTAATCTTTCATGTATGATTCTCTTGGTCTGTACCCCAGAGGGGTTTTCCAGCTGCAGTTCGGTTTGGTTGAGCAGCTATAGCAAGGTAATAGGAAGCTTTCTGCCATTGCAGAAACCGCAGCAAAGCCTTCCTGGTGCCTGCACCCAGAAACACATCACTGGGTGATGGTGGAGCAGCAGACAGACACCACCACCCAGCTGCAGCCACCTACATACACACAGCGGTGCTGGACCAGCAGACAGACACCAACTGCTGCCACGTACCCATGCACTTACCCTTGTGCCTGTTGCTTTTTTTCCATTTTTCCCCTAATTCAACTTAATTCTGACTTGCTCCTTCCTACTGCAAGGCAGCCTGGCATCCCAGTGCTCTGCTGGAAGGCAATCAGTTGTGATGCTCCATTTCAAGCAAACACTACTAACTCCTTTAATAGTCATTTTTGTGAGGCTAGCGGCTAGCTTTTACCTTTTCCATGGAGATATATTACAACCAATAATAAGAAATGAGCTCTTTTTCCCACATAAGATGAAATCAATGCACATTAGAATAGTTAGGTTGGAATTACATAGCATATTAATGACCACCGTGGAAACTGCTTGTGATGAAAGCTGGCTGGATAAACCATTTTTCTATTAACAGAGTTCCCAAATAGGACATCAGGGTGGCTTTTGGGAGGAATTTGACCACAGCATCTGGAGTGCCAGTAGGTAGAATTCTGTGGCTGAGCCAGTACTCCAGGGTCATGCAGCATCCCAGGTTTCTAGTCAATGGAAAGGAAAGTCCATTTTAGGCTGTACAAATGTCAGCTCTCATTATATATATCTGTTGATTATGGAGGCACTCCGAGCAATCAGTTCAGATCTTGCTATTCACACTGCTGTCACAGTTAGGTCAGCTGTGTCTCACCCTTGATGCCAAGGGAATTTTGTCACAGCTTTCCCTGGTGCTTATGTGCTCTCCCATATCCTACATGGACTTTTTGGTTAGACTTTTGCTCTCGGAGCTTGCATTCATTGCTCTTCACATACCTATGGCACCAGATACGTGCTAACTGAAGCCATCAGCTTGGCAGCAAGGTATGAGGACAATGTGGGTGCAGCAGCACCCTAACCTCTCTTTCAGTAGGTACTACAGAGCATGAGACAGTCAGAGAAATGACGATACAAGAACATAACACTGAAGTGTTAGTGAAGTGAATGTGGAATGAGCCGTATTGGAAAGAAATGTAAGCAACGAGATTCAAATATTTAGGTACTTTGGAAAAACTTCCTGGAAGACCTAAGCAATCGCGAGAGATGGCAGTTTAATAGCCCTGGAGACTCATAACCTGAAATCGTCTAGAAAACATGCACAGCAGGCAAAATTATCCCCACATTTCTTCAGCCCTGTAAACTTGAGAGCAGGATTATGCAGTAATATTTGTAGGACCACAGAATCATTAAGGTTGGAAAAGACCTGTCAGACCATCGAGTTCAGCTGTCAACCCATCTCCACCATGCCCACTAACCATGGCCCTCATTGCCACATCTCCATGTTTTTTGAGTATGTCCAGGGAGGAGCCCTCCCTGGGCAGCCTGTTCCAGTGCATTAACACTCTTTCCGAGAAGAAATTTTTCCTAATGTCCAATACAGACAGCTATGCCTGAGCTGGGGACACTGGGCTCTCATTGCTGTCTGTGAGGCACTTCTGAAGCACAGCTCACCTGAGCAGTTTCGGATATTTGTTCTCACATCCTTCAACAACACATTGCTGTTAATGTTATGATTAGGAATATTTTAATTAATATTGCTTATAATAGTAGATATTGCTGGCCTCTGGAGAAGAGGTCTATGAAAAGCATCTGTCAGTGTGATAACTTACATGAACAAACGCATTGGAGATTAGTCTGGGAAACAGATCTCTCACGCTTCAGGATATCACTTGGAGCCAAATCCAAAGCATGATTTCTGGGACCTAAACACCAAAACACATTTCTCTAGAAATTCAACAGTAGTTACATATTGGGATTTTGGATTCTGTTCAGATACCAGTTTTTATAATGCTACTTACCCTAAAGCAAGCAATAATGATTTTATGTAAATTATCCTCCTACCAGCTGGTAAACAATGCAATATGACAGCACACGATACTATGCTTTTGCTGATCCTGACTGATCCCTGTTTGAGGCTCTATTAACACAGACAACATTTTGTTTTCCCACAGGAGCTGCTTGGAGGACAATTAGTTAAATCCACTGCTCTAATCATGTGGATTTGTTTTGGAGCAAGGCAGTCTCATAATACAAAATGCCTATTTCAGTTTGAACAAGCAGATTTATTAAACCTTTTACGTGCACATTGTGTAGCTTCCATACACAAAATTAAAATCCATCTGGAGTCAAGAGAAAATACATGCGAACTAAATACTACAAGAGCAATAATATTACTAGCTCTCAAGTCAAGCTTGCAGTCAGTGCAGTATTTTATTGTTATTCATAAGAAAACAAAATAATAATAATACTTTCTGCTCATGGCTGGGTACTGATATACTTCCATAGCAAAGGCCATCTTTTTCTAACAACCCTTCTGCCTGCTTTGCTTTCCATGGTGGGCAATGTCAACACTGTGTAAGGTTATGCAAAGCAGGGGCTGAGGATTTCATGGAATCTATGGAGCCAGGGCTGATTTTAAAGCCAAGTCAACACTGGGCCGAGGCCTCTTGGCATCTCCAGTAGTGCTGATGGCCATTTCCCAACTCACTTCCACAACTCCACCATTGTGCCCTTTGTAAGTACTTATAGAATCTGTTACCCTGAGCCAGAAGAATAATAAAACTGTCCATGTAATTATACTCCAGGATGACTTCATTTAGCCTGATTAATTACACAGGTGTAGAATCTAATCCCCAAATTTAGAACAGTGGCTGTGTTCTAATTATATCCTCTGATAGCTTAATTCCCTCTTTATAGCCCAGCTAAAAATAGTTTGTTACATTTTTGCATTACTCTCCTTCCAAAGGGATATTTGGCACTTATTGTTAGATCCCATAGACAATCCTATTTGCTCCAGCAAGGCTCCTGAGCCCTCCTGGGGGATTCATTCTGCCAGACAAGGTACCACTCAGCAATTCAGGGGCAGATTTGTCTAAACCTTCCGCTGCACACAGGAAAGATGTTCCTGGGAAGAAGAGATTGGAACATCAATGAACACTTGGTGTGATGGTTGCTGCTGTTTTGGAGATGGTGAAATGATGTTGTCAGCCTGAGTGGCTTCACCTGGATCACAGAAAGGGTCAGTGTCGTGAATAGAGGAGAAAACTATCTGGTGTCTGATTAATATCTTCATCTCCTAAACGAGAAAACTGGGGCAGGGCTGGATGAAGGCACCAGTAGCCATTTTTTTTCATGTACTTTCTGACCTATACTTCGTTCACAGTTTTCAACAAGTTTCATCCTTATAAACATTCTTCTCCTTCATAAACATATTTCTCCAGTAACTACACCACTATAACAGAATAGCATATACAAGGATAGAGTAAGTAACACCTGTGTAAAGGCTTCTGATATACTCTAGACAAAGAAGACCTCCTAAAGATGCTACATAACACCATAGGGATATAGACACAACTATACTGAATGTCTTTGGTGGAAGATCAGACTCAAAAGCAAAGCTAGGACATTTGCAAACAGCAAACACCATTTATAGAAAATTACATGTTATCTGTATGGCCATTATCTTAACACAGTCCAGCAAGAAAGAAGTCGATTCAGCCAGGCACAACTGAAAGCTGCAGAATCATCAGGTCTGGGCTGTGCCGAGTTGCTCTGCTGAGAAAGCTGTGCCTCAATGGGCTCTGCTTTGTGCACTGCTTGCCCTTCCAGTGTCAGACATTATTCCATCTACTGTTTTCTCTTGAGACCTGGCTGAAAAAATCTTCAAGATCGCTCTTAGAAATTGAGTGCTAGCTGCAAGGTAGATCTAAAAAAGGGCCTCAGTTCTTTTGAATAAATGAAAAAAAAACATATATTTCCAATGGTGCTCTGGGGAGATTCCTGGAGACTGTGATTGTATTAACATAACCACGGTTTCCTTGGGGCTTTTTGAGCCTAGGTGCACTTTCTTTGAAGCACATTTGGTAGCAGCGCAGACCTGACCCACCTTGCGTCCATTTTGCTATCCATTTTCTAGAAGTCAGGTATGAAATCCAGATGGAGACATGCCCCCAGTGTCTGCTGAGGACCAAGTTACATTTAGTTGCAAAAACATCTAGTTGAGTCCATTATTACCATTTTAATACTGCTCTGGGGGAAGGATAGGAAAAGGTGAGACAAGAAAGAATAGAAATTCAGTTCAGCGTCTTTATTTCCCTTATAATGTGTCATGTACCATTCTGCTTGTTATTTACTTGAATATATAATCAACTTACTGTGTTAGTGGCTAATTGCTTTATTTCAGTTCTGCTTTATTCAGTCTCATTAGGCCAATTTACTGTTCTCATCTTTTTTGTAGTAATAAAAAGAATGATAATAACATCAGAAACATCTTCAATGCTATCAGACTCTTTCTACAACAAACCTGCTGCATCTACATTTCATTTCACATCTCACATTTATTTTCTGCAGCATTGTACTTAGAGCTGATGTCTATATTCTGTTCTAATGTAAATAACAATGTGTAATTTAGAAACAGCTGGACTGGGAAACAAGTGAAAAACTAAATACCTGGCTGAGGGTGGATATGGACTTAGGACCCACTGCAGATACAGCCTGAAATTCTCACTCCCCTTAATCAATAGGAGTCCTCCAGTGACCTCCAGAGAGTCAGCCTTTAAGGTACAACTAATGAACATGTTCCGAGTTCAAAATTACAAGCTGTGAGGATAAAAAAATGAAATGAAAGGATTCCTGCATGTGACTGCAGACTGATGGTCAAATCCTCAGCTGGTGCATATTCACCCATTTCTACCTTTCATGGAGATTTCCTTCCCAAGACTGATCTTGTACCATCACATTCCGCACTCTGGCCCCAAACCCAGTGATCCATGATTCAAAGTATTGAAGTGTTTAAATTACAGCATCTCTACCATTTTTCCACATCTTTTCAGGCTCAAGATTTTACACATGGCATCAACTAGCATTAGGAAATGTTGTCTTATTTGGGCAACCTTGTTCTCCTCGCCTGCCAGCTGCTTTGAGCTAAACAATCAATGCTGTCCTTCTCAACTTTTTCCTTTCCAATTAATTAATTTAAATTGACCATTAAGTCAGCAGAGTTTTTGATTGATATTTTCATTAACAACCCTCTCATGCAGACCTGTCCAACACCTAAGAAATGTATGATAATGTCCAATCTGCATGAAGGGGTCTCAGCATCTCCCTTCACCTCTCAGTGCTAGTGAGTTATTACTCGAATTGTGCTTGCTGTTTCATTGAGTGTAATTTGAATACAGATTAGCTGCCCCAGTGTTCCAGAGCTTTGGCATTATCATTACTGGGGACAGTAATTTGACTGATGAACACACAGGTTATCACAAGGTCATCACCTTCACAGTATTGGAATGGTCCATCGTCCCAATTTTGGAGGGAAGGAAGCTAAAGCTTTCAATAGCAAAATTAAGTCCTGTAAATTAACTTGTCCGATAACTTATTGAATAAATCCTTTACTAATTAAAGAACCAATAGGCCTTTTTGTTCTCAGATCTTCAAAGGCTTTATTAAAATCAATGAAGTAATATCAATTTAACAGTATTTTTTTGTAACAAGAATTAAGATCCAATTAGACACAAATGTTCTGTATATGTAAAATGACTTGAAATGTTAAATGGCAACAGGAAAAATACTAGATTTACTATGTAAAAGCAATTATGTCAGCCACGCCTTCTGAAAAGACATGTTCTTTCTGCATTAGCAGTCAGAATGTGAAAAAGTAATTGAAAAATTACTTTGAATTTACAAAAAAAAAGAAAAAAAGATCAGTTTGGTAGGGATAGCGTCACAATAAGACACTATTATTCTCATTGGATTCTGGCATTTTATCCACTGTAAAAACAGCATTGAAAAATGTGAACCAAAAGTACATAACCTAAACTAAAACACACAAGCTGATGTACAAGCCAAAACTGCATGAGCATCATTGGGATGAACATACTGATTTGCTACTTTTTCTTCTAAAAAACTTTCAGCTGAATTAGCTTTTTGTTTACAAACAAAATGAACGTGAGGGCTTCAAAGCAGTCACAGCTGATCTCCATCCAAACCATCCTCTGGAACAGCTGTTATTATTTGTTAACCAATACTTCAGATATAAGATGCAGTTTAGGGAAAAAGATATGGCTAAGTGAAGATAGCATTATAATGTTCAGTGTCATCAAGTTTGGTTCTAGATAAATGTATGTTCTATGCATAACAACTCTCATTAAAATGTTTTTTTTTTAAATGGTTAAGTTGCATTTAAGGTTTTTGGACAAAATCGGGAAATAAAGTTTTATGAGTTGTTAAAAAAATTGAAAACCTCATTTCAGTATTTTTGGATAAATATGCTCTTTTAAAGCTTATATGAAACACTATGAAGTTAACTTTTTGGGTATGATAACAAAAATATGAAAGAGACAGAAATGTTAAAGATCTGTGACATTAATGCATAAAGTCAGTCATTCAGAAATTTCCGAAACAGCACAAATGTTTCAAGAAATTCCTTTACAATGATGAAAATAGGGATATATTCTTTTGAAGGAAGTCCTACCTGAACATGACAATATTTTAGTGAGAACGAGACAACGTAAATGAAAATGTGCAAAAGTAAAGCAAAATAGTTCTGTTTAGTAAAGCAAATACATAGAAAATTAATTTCCTGTGTGACAATTAATATGATTACAACACGTACAGTTAGAAGAAAATCAACATTTAAATTTTATTTTTGCACTAAGAATGTGAAATCTCATTAGTACCGTAAGTATAGAATTTATTGAATGATAGAGGATGAGCAATTGTTAGGGAAGGGGAGGTAGAATTTGGGTAAAATTGAGCAGAATCACCTAAACACATTGCTTTCAAAATTCATAACACAATTTATTTTTGAAAGTGTAGTAGTAGTATCTCATATTTTCAGAAATTATCAAATTCCATCAAAACCTTTTGATGCTCAAAAAATTTCAAAGATCTCCTTGTATGAAAATCTCAAAAAATTGTTAGTTTTCTCACAATATTTCAAAATTCAAGGTATTCCCAGAATTTTTTCAGGATAAAATGCTTTTACTGAAAACTTGATATGCATAAGCATATTCTGAACCCTATATGTTTTCAACTAGGCAGAAAGATATGGAGGAATGAAATGAAGAAAGAAATGCCTCTGCCTCCAACCAAAGCTTGGACTGGGAAGTGTACTGGTGTCACTGGCAGAGAGATATGAAAGTGGATTCCTGTTAAAAAAGACTTTGTTGATATCGCTCTGAAAATGCTAACTCTAAAGGCAGAACCATGTATTAGCTCCACTACATTTGTCCAGCAGAATTCATTGATGTTTTTGTCACATCTCACTTTTAAAGCGATCCTAAATGTATCCCAATTAATCTTTCACACCACTTCATCTTGCATTCTCACTACATAGTATTTTTGACCTTCACAGCATTTTGCCAGCATTAACTAATTAATTCTCACAATATCCCTCTGAGAGAAGTGAGTAAGCACCATTATCCCTCTTCTAAACCAAGCCAAAGAAGTCTTGTGAAACAGCTCTGCCCGAGGCCATCGTGTTTTCTCCTTTTTCTTGGTCTCCCAGCACCAAGGCAGAGTAATTAGATCTTGACTTTCCCTGGATTCTAGTCTTGGGTTTGGATCTGTATCACACCTTTGTTGACATTAGCAGCCTACTGTAGCCTAGAAGATAAAGAGCTAAAACTCATTAACATCTTCCATGCCAATCTTACAGTATTTTTTTTAAAGGAATAGCAATTCCTATTTCCTGCCACAGAAGAAGACAGTGAGGAAGATCTAAAAAATATTTTCTTTGAGAATGAATCGAGACTATGTAAATCAATTAGTCATCAAAACAATTTGACACTTGGAAAATTGAATCTTCAATTAGATGTTATCTTCCCAATATCCTTTATATCCTCCCTGGATAGAGATAACACCTTTGTTATCTTGCTGAGAATCCACCTGCCCTACTTTAGCAGAAATGATCAACTGATAGTTATAAAACCCTTGATGTTTGTCCTTGGTTGAAAGAGTCCCACAGAGACATGAACACATTAGCAGCCATGGGATGAAACATTAGTTACTACAGCCTCAATTGTGGGATTTTACAACCTGGTTAAAGTGAGCGATTCTAACCCTTCTCAGCACTTGTGATTTAAAGATATCTTTACTTCAGAAGCTGTGTCTGGACCCTGTTACTGGCAGGAAAGGGACAAAATTAAGGAAGGTTTTCTTTGTTTAAGGACATTCCCAGTACCTTGTATTCACTCCATCTCTGATCCAGAGAAGGAAAGTTCTCGGTATGCAGAGAAAGCGTGACTGCAGCACCCATTGAAGTCTGGCTTTGTTTTGTCATCAAGGAAATGGCTACTGTGTGAGCCCAACTGGCAGATCTATTGAGTGCTCAGCTGTGGGCTGAGGAGGGTAAGGACAAGCACTAGAGTAAGGGTAGATTGGAGGCCTCATCTCTGTCCATGTGCTGGAGCCCAGACCTGCCTTGTAGGGTGTTTTTGAGGCATCACCAAGGAAGAAATACACTACTCTGAAGTGATGGGTGGGCAAAACATTCATTTCTCATTTGGCTTCCAGAGTTTATCAGAATTCCTATAGTCATTATGGTCTCTCATCTAGGTCTGGCATTTTTTTCCCTATTTATACTGTGTGCACTTCTGAACACCACATTATCTAGATAGAAAAAGAGCAATGTCAAATTAACCTCCAGACCTGCCTGTTCACTAATCCACAGTGCAGCTGCTACTCCTCACTTGTAGCTCATTGAAGCTCCCTGTGTTATTTCTTGGCAATTTTCATCCATTCAGAAGTTGCTGAGTACATACAGCCCACATTGGCAAATTCCTAGATATCAAAAAAAATGCACTCACTTAGTCCAGCTGCTGATTTGGCCCTCCCATTCTTGGTTTACATCCCATTCCACATGTTCCCTGTAGAAGAATGTTTTGGAGCTTTTTTTGCTTCTTTGAGACCCACTTCTTTCAAGCTCTGAAGCACAAGGAACAACCCATGAGATCAGAAGATTCTTGACTTCAGCAGTGACCTCCTCATTGAATTTGAGAAGGAATCAACCAGCATGAACCACTGAACATGGTCTGTGTAAGAAGCTGTTATCTGCGGAGAAAATGAAGAACCACATCCTTGATACCAATTACTCCAGCAAACTATCAGTGTATCTGGGATAATTTCAAAGCTTACCACGTACACGTACCAGTGTATAAACAAATTTTGGTCCTAGCCTGAAGTATTTACCTGTGCCAGTAAATACAGAGGTCACCTAAGGTGCAGAGAGTTCTGGTGTAAAGGAAAGGAGTTCAACTATTCACTGCAATATTAAAAACTAGATAGCAGAAAAAAATGTTCCTCTAAGTCACACTAGAAGTCAGATTTGCTCTAATCATAATCTTACTCAAGTTGGTTTGCTTTTTTATGGTGCAAGGGACAATTGTTTATATCAGATCAAATTTAGATCTCAACTGTGAAGCAGTGATGTAGAGTATAATCTCTGAAAACTCAGTTGCATTTAAAAACAAAGATTATGGCTTCTTTAACCTTCAGAAACTATATTCTATTATAAAGCCATGTTAGTTACCTGCTGTAAATATACTAAAAATCAACATCAGATAAATACAAGATGCATCAAAAGATTTAAGGCACCTGTTGTGTATTTAGAAGAATTATATCTTGTTTATGGTACAGTATAAAATGCACAACTGATTTATATAACAGCTAGTCTATTGCAGGGGAAATCTCATTTCAATCATAAATGGCAGAAGTTGATTTAAGAATTCATTCTTTAATGGGTCTGCAATGTTCAAATTTAAACTCATTCAATTCATCAACAAAATATTCAATATGGGGCAGAGGAAACTCATTTAGGCAAACAGCGACTTTTAATATAAATTTTCCAGGAGATTTCTTCATTGATTCAGCAGTTTAGTGCAAAATGATTTGTGCGATACATTCTCAAGGATCAATGCAGGCCAAGTCAATGGCTAATATAAAACAATCATCCCACAGACTACAGAGAACGTGTCAATGAACTTTGACTTCACATTGAACTGCTCCGTGGAAAGCAGAAGGAAGTCTGATCAAAATTAATCATGACTTCTCCCCCTTATCTTTACCCATTCTCTATTATGATTGTTTGTTTCTATTGTGACATAGCTTGGAAATCTCATTCAGGACCAGAGCCCTGTAGCACTAGGTTCTGCATAAACATATGTGACTATACCACCCTTGCCCTTAAAAATCAGTCTCCTCAATCTCCTCATTTCCCATGGTGTGTGCCACCATCTCACGGAAATGTGCAAATTACAAGAGTCTGAGCTGCTATGGAATAAACCAGAGAACTTCAGTGAGACTTGTGAGCCCCAAATCTCCTCTGGACAAGGTGAAAATAAGGGGACCCTAATATAGCAGTGACCTCAGCAAGGTGCATCTTTGTGCTTTGTGTAGTTAGGGGTCACCCCTTGAAGGGCCTTGGAGGTCATTTGGCAGGACCAAGACCTAAGGACATGTGCAGGCAAAAGCAGGGATGGGTGGCCTGGGAGGAATACAGGGATGCTATCTGGACATGCAGAAATGGGATCAGAAAAGCCAAGGTGCTGAAGGAACTAGAGTTAGTGACAGATGTGAAAAATAACAAGAAGGAATTCTATAAGTGTGTTGGTCAGAAGAGGCAAAGGAGAAAGGGAGAAACGAATACCTGGGAAACTACTTCTGCTATATACCCAGGTTAGCTGCATACCACACACTTCTGAAAACACAGCTGAAAAAAACCCAACATTTTAGCAGCAGAAATTTTCAGTTTTTGACTGTCCCTGCTTAGGCCAATGACAGGGAACTCTTCTCTGATTCAAAGTCTGAAAGATCTTCTGAGATCACGCAGTACGTTCACAAACTTATAAAGATTTTCCCATTGCAAAGTTACGGAAAGTTTACTCTGCAAATCACACTAGCAAGAATTTCAAGCCAAAGCCTTCATTTAGTTTTAACTAGAATTAGGTACATTGGTCTACCACAAGCTGTCTGGAATTTGCAATCTTCCCAGTGAATTCAATGGAGTTTTAGTCTTATGACATTTTCTTACCCAGGGAAAGTTACTCGATTAGCTTTTTTTTTCAGAGTTGCTGAAATTGCACACATTGACTCTGAAAATCAGCCTTTGTTATCTATCAAAAGACAACAAAGCTTTGTCAGACACAGAATTTTGGAGCTTCATGACCATTGAAAGGATCCCAATTATCTGACAAAAAAGGGGATCGGTAGTTTTGTAATAAGTAAATTACTTAATACTTGACACTGCAACTGGAAGCATGCAAAATCTTTTTTGCTTCAATGATCAAGAATAATCAAGGAAGTTAAACCACAAAATTTATTATCAAGCTGCTAATCCTTGGAGTTTCATTTTGTTTTTGCAGTGTTTCAGGGAAGATGATACCAAACCTGTTAACTTAGTTTTCCCATGTTTCCCTACTCAGGCTGCGAATGCCAGTACAAAATGTTTACATGCAAACCTTACTGTAATGAAAATGAAAGAATATATTGATTTAATTTCCAAATTATTAATCATCTTCACAGCTGAACAAAAATATTGTATTGCTCAGCTCAAGCGAATCTTAACATCTTTGCCTCTGGCTATGAGTCCAAGAACTGATGAAGGACGAAATGGTAATATATGTACTGTATATGTCTGTGGAAGATCAGCATTCCCAGAGAATAAACTTGTAAGCTGTGCATCAAAAAAAAATTGTAATATTCAGATGAATGAAAAATGACAGAGGAACAAGGTAAGTAAAGGATGATCTTCCTTCAAGACAAAAAATTCCCATGCAAACTCACTAAGAGAGTGAAACAGAAACAACACAGGATATAGCAATACAACAAATAATGGCTCCATTAGAGATAGAGCCTCGGGAAATTTGACTTTTTAAAGTATTTTTCCAGTGTATCGGTCTTCTTGCAGAAACAGGCACTGATAACCAAGGGGAATGGATGGCCAGACTGCAGAAAAGGATATCAGTTAGAAGACTGTGCAAACGATATAGAGCATTGGGTTCGTATAGTAGAACTAGAAATATAAGATAGCGAGCAGCATGCCAGATTGGCTCACTAGATTTTGGAAGACTCCGAAGTATTATAATGATAGAAGCTGCAGTGTGCACAACTCAGAGGAGAGCCTGTCAGCTGCAAGTGCCCAGATCCCTCAGAATCACTGAGTTACCTGGTTTCCATGGAACTAAATAGCTTGTACAAAGTGAAAAATTAATAGCACAGAACAAAAAAATATATATGAAGGGCACAAACCCTGTTAAGGCAATCTGATCTCTCTAATAATTTTTTATTATGAGGTCAATTAAAAAACACACAAACAACACTAAAAACTTATTCAACAATTTAAAAATTTGACCTGCATTTGACCTCAGACTCAAGCAAGAGTGAACTGATAAATACTTAAGACGATTAAATTTCAGCAAAATCACCAGATAATGTTTGCCTTTTTTCTGAACATTTTTTCAGCCTGACACTTAGCCCCAAATTTTCAGGTCCAATCTTATTGGGAGATATGGCCACAATGCCAATCAGAATTTGGGTATCATAGAATGGCTTGGGTTGGAAGGAACCTCAAGATCATCCAGTTTCTCTCCCCGTGCCATGAGCAGGGTTGCCAACCGCTAACTCAGGCACCAGATCAGGCTGCCCAGGGCCCCATCCAACATGGCCTTGAACACTTACAGGGATGGGAATCCCAGCTTTTCTGGGCAACCTGTGCCAGGGCCTCACAACATCATGGTAATTGGTATCCAGGACAAGAAATACATTGAACACTTTCAACGTGAAATGGAGCAAGTATCAACATTTTTTAATAAGGTGCTAACAATAATTTAAGACTATTTGCTCCAAATTGCCGAACCCCAAGAAGAAGATACCTCACTGTCCTCAAGAGTTTGTCAATGGCACATCCTTAGTTCCTTTGCATTTACCCATCTTTTCTGCCTGTTCAAAGACCAGTTGTCTAATCTTATCTTCTGCTTTCTCAGTAAGCCTACTGCTGTAGGAGTGAGACAGAATTACAAACTGATGTACAGATTTACAAACTGATCGGTTTTCCTGATGGTGAAGGGACAATGATGCATGTCCATTCTTCTAGGCAGCTCTGTAGCTATGCCAGGGACTTGCCATTCTGCTCTAGCAGAGGATTTTTGGGCTTTTTATTTTCCTATGATGAAAGATGACTGTTTCTGTTTTTTTCCACAGCCTTAGGCCTCCACCACCACTCTAACCTCATCCCTGGAGGTGTTCAAGGAACATGCAGATGAGGCACTGAGGGGCCTGGTTGGCATGGTGCGGATGCTTGAGCTAGATGATCTTAGTGATCTTTTCCAACTTTAGTCATTCTTTTTACGATTCTAACATAGTGATGTATTTTCTTTCTATACATAAGGACTATGTCCTTATTTTCTAATCCATTAAAAGATAAGGCTTTTGAAATACACATGGCCAGAAATGTCCTGGCCAGGTCTTTGATGGACCTCCATGTGGTTCAACAGAGATGAAAAATCCAACTGAACACGCTGATGGAGCATGCAGGCTCTGACAGGACATCTCAATTCTAATTTTAACTCCTGTCCTTTGAAAATCTATCTCCAAAATAATTCTCACCCATGAGCAAAGATCTGGTCACCGAAGGAGATTCAAGTTGGATGTTAGGAAAAATTTCTTCTCTGAAAAGGTGGTCAGGTGCTGGAATGGGCTGCCCAGGGAGGTGTCTGAATCACCATTCCTAGAGGTGTTCAAGAAATGTTTAGATGTTTACTAAGGAACGTGGTTTAGTGGGGAAATACTGGTGGTATGTGGACAGTTGGACTGGATGATTCTGGAGGTCTCTTCCAACCTTGGTGATTCAGTGATTCGGTGATTTTGCTGAAGACTGTGTAGGAACAGCCTGGCTATGAAGCACTGACAGTTTTAACAGAGGGATCAGGATATTGTACCTCCAAAGATGAAGGTCTGAAAGTTAATTCTCATGGCAACAGACCTAATTAATTGTTTCTTTTTTAGGTTCTTCTAACATTTTATTTCTAGTTTTATTTTTTTTCTACTATAACGTTGTATTTTTATGATCTCTGAGGAAAAGGAGGTCAACAGCATTTTTTCAGGTCCCATTTACAAATGAGCATTTTAGCAAACATATTTTTCCACCAGAAAATAGCAGCTCATTGAAAATTTTCAAAGGAAACGTTCAGCTTCAGTTCAAGTTGTGTTGGGGATTGTTTCTTAGTTGCAAGGTTGAATTCTGTGGCAACTTCCAGAGCAAGCAGCTACTCCATTGTGCTTCATTTAGAAGCATCTAAACCAGACTGATGTTAACACATGAGTATAGGCCAAAGACAAATTTTGATGGCAGTTACAGATTTCCAGCTCTACTGATTATCATACTCCTTCCATTAACTTCAACAGTATGGAAAAAGGTAGAAACTTTGCAAACTGTGCACCTACACATACTGAAAAATGTGTCTTTTAAAATTCAGCCGCCTCTGGGGAAGGAAGCAGTGGTAATTCCACAGCAGAAAAAAAGCATGTACATCAATATGGCACAAAAAATGAATAATCCCATTCTCTGCAAAATGGCTTGCCCCTTGTACTGTGTGGATATGAAAAGCAGTTGAAACCTCACTTTCACCAGCACATTATACCAATACTCTCTTATCTATTGAGTTCCCTCTCCTCTAACTACAATTCTTTAATGAACAGGAGATGAAATTCACAGTGAGGTCATGGGAACTGGAGGGTGGAACAACATTTAACTGTGCTCTTATTTGACATCCCTGCTATTACCAAAAGGGGAACAGTAAAATCAAGGGGGAAATTGAAGAGGATGGAGGCAGGAGAGGGAATAGTCCACAACAAATTGTGAATCTTTACCTTTCCTCTTTAAACGAATGAAACCATAAACTTTAATAGTGTTGGTGAATGTGCCTTATCATTGGCTGAAAATCAGATTTGGTATCGATTTGATTTTTGGAATATTACTCAATCAAGCACACTTAACTGCAGAAATTTAGTATTTTTATATCTTAAAAAAATCAGCACAAGCAAATCTGCCAAGCCTCCCCTCTGGCTACAAGTCTAACAACTGTTGAAGGACAAAAGATAATATATGTGAATACCATTGCCATGGTTCACTGGGTTAAAACAAACGGCCCCCATTTGACCTTTAAATTGAAGGGTTTCCCTTTATATCACTAGAGGCAAAATGCATGGACATGAGTACAACAACAACAAAAAGGGGACTTAGGTAGCTGAGTTGTATTTGATTTGTGAGATTTTTTTATTCATTTTTAAGGGGATATTTTTTCTTTTCCTTTGTAGGGGGGTAAACCCAAAAGTCAAATTGATGAAGAGAAATGGAATCTGAATCTGTCCTGGGTTACGTTCGCTGCTGGTTGGTTGGTCACCCTGGGGGAAATGATATGTGTGCAGCTGGGATGATGAATTGGGTTTGTTTAAGTCATCATTACATTGTACTTTTTTATGGACCTTAGTATTTATAACACTTAAAGTTGATTGAGTAATGTGGGTTGCCTTGGCGTCCCCGCTGGTCAGCAGGGGTGACGGGCCTTGACAGCAAACATGAAGATATTACTGCTCCAAGACTGGTCCAGGATGTCGGGGTAATCTTAAGCAATCTGCTGCTTGCTCTTGTGTGTAATGCACTGCTGAAAACTTTCCCTGTAAGTGCATATAGGCGCATATATATAGGCTTCTGTACATGTATTTGGTGAAGAGCTCACACTACTCAGAAGTGATACAAGAAAGCAGATGCTTTTAACTGAATTAATTTTTCATTTTGAAACAAAATTTGGGCTTAAGAATAACACTCTTATAAATTGGAAACATAGTGAGTTTTTAATATATGTAATAAATTCATTCCTTCAGGTTAGTCTCCCTATTTCTGTTGAACAGCATTCAGCTCTACATAACCATCAGGAGAAAATACATGGCTCAGGAGCTAAATGTGTTTACCCACCTCTCCTTGATGGGAACAACAATGTTAGACTTGTTAACGTGAAGCCACACTTCCAAAATAATGAAATCTAGGCAACTGGAGCTGTGCAAGCATCCAAAAAGTGAAGCTAGGATCAAAATTTCAGATAAGAGAGATGGGCACTGCTCCAATATGAATATGTATTCATTTGTACCATGTTTGAAAGCAATATGTTACAGCAATGAACATTGTTACTTGTGATTATTATCAATGTCAGCATTTTACTCTACGTGTTGAATATTTAAACCAAAAGGCAAATCCTGAAATTATTTATGATCTGGATTTGACTGGGTAGTATCGGTAGCATGAACAAAGTCTTGATTTAACTATATGCGTACAATTAGTAGTATCCATCCAGCATGTGTGCTTCTGCAGGCAGACACACATGAGTACGTACAGACAGATGTGTCTGCATGTACAAATCTCAACATGAAAAAGCTCAGAGTTTAGAGACTGGTAAGTGCCACAGCTAAGATGCCCTGATCGTTAGCACATCATGACGCAGTTTTCAGTAATAGCTGAATTTTTCCAGCAGCTCTGCCTCATTCAACACAAAAGGAGCAGTGAGAAACTGGTCAATAATGTTTTTTTATTTTCTGTGGATGACTCCGTGATTAGTTTACTACACATTATCCTCATGTCATCTTTAAGAAAATTATAAACTTGCCCACATGTAGAGTTGTTTGAAAATATGAGACCTGAGATTCTTCTTCCGAATGCAGAGGAAGTTAAAGTGGAATTTAACCTGGAATATAATGTAAAAGAGAGTCTCTATTTACCTAGTTTTCCATGGTTGTTTCCAATCTCCACATGCCTAAGACAAGATCCAGTTTGATGTCATCTGTTACGCTCGCACCTACCTTCCTGGCCATGTGTTCCCTACTGCCCTCTGCTGCCCCCTGGCTCAGCTTAAATGAGAAAAAAGGTCATCAGATGAGCTCCTAGAGATAGCAGCTCATCCTAGGAGTCTGCCTTCTAGAGAGGGACTGCATTAATACCCACACTTTCATCTTTGTTAACAAGTTGGTGAGGGATCTGGAGCACAGGCCTCATGAGAAGAGGCTGAGGGAGCTGAGATTGTTCAGCCTGGACAAGAGGAGGCTCAGGGGAGACCTTATCACTCTCTATAACTACCTGAAGGGAGGCTGTAGTGAGCTGGGGGTTGGCCTCTTCTCTGGTGTAACTAGTGATAGAACTAGAGGGAATGGCCTCAAGTTGCGCCAGGGGAGATTCAAGCTGGAGGTTAGGAAATACTACTTTTCTGAAAGAGTGGTCAGGTGCTGGAATGGGCTGCCCAGGGAGGTGGTTGAGTCACCATCCCTGGAGTGTTCAAGGAACGTTTAGACGTTGTGTTGAGAGACGTGGTCTAGTGAGACCTATTGGTGATAGGTGGATGGTTGGACTGGATGATCTTGGAAGTCTTTTCCAACCTTGGTGATTCTATGATTCTATCATTTGTTTTTTCAACCTTAGTATCTTTTTAGGACTCAACTGTATCATGTGATTTTAAATGCTTTTCTTTCAAATGAAGAGTTGCATCACAAGGAATCCCTGTGTCACACAAACGCTGGAAGTTGGATGAGGGTTTCAGGCCTCAAGCACAATCCTATTTCTTTGTAGTAACTATGGTAAATGTGAGACAACTGTGAAACTCTGGTCATGCTGAAGCAGGAACTAACTTTCCCCTGATTCAAACACGTAATACCTTCAGTGACATAATGGCAGACATTTTCCCTTTTTCAGAAAGTCTCCTTTCCTGATTCCTGTGGATTTGCTGCTGACACATTAATCCTCCAGTGTGGGAAAGACAGCACTCCCTGCTACACACCACTCTCCTCATTCCTTTCTCCTCATCTGACTACTCATCTTTTTCCACCCCTCAGCTCCTTACCCAAGCCATCATCTGCCTCCTTGCTCTAATCCCAGATTTTTTCACCATACAAACACACTTTTCCCTCACCGGCTTTTCTTATAGACTGGCTATTCCAAGCTACCCTCTCCATCTCCCTCGTAAGTCAAATGATGGGTCCTTCCTTTGTCCCAGCGCAGAGAGAAAACCTCATCTGAACTTGTTCCAGCAACACTGAAAGAAATTGCTAGGGATGTCCTGCTCCTTTTGCAGTTTCAGAGACGACCATGCCTAGCACAGAGGAAATCACTGGCTGTCCTTATCTAGGACATTTCTACTGGCAGAAGTGCTTATAATGTAACCATGTTTCAGAATATGCAGAACTGCAGAGCAACCATTTCTTAATGTACTTCAAATCATGATGAAGACATATCTCCCCACTAAACTATTTAGAAGGGAAATTTTCTTACATGAACACAGTGTGTTTTCCCATTATTTTACACTCATTAGCACTTTGACTACTTTAGCTGAAGTGTTCCTAAAATATGCAGCCAGGAGAAATACCTAGCATGGAAATTTTCAATTGGACCTGTTCATGTTAAAAATAAAAATAAAATAGCAAGAAATATAAAATAAAGACTTGTCATGAGAACCTTCAGGGAATCTTAGAGAAAGGAAAATGAAATACCAGTGCTATTCAGTATTTGCATTGCCTGTAGTTACACACACCACAAATATACCACTAGAGACACAGAGCACTTGCTTCTTCCTGACCTAAAACAAAGACCAGCCATGGAAGCCAAACCTTGTTCTTACTGATCTATTCTGAGAGGTCATGCATTTGACTCATTATGGGCCAAATGGTGCTTTCATTTACATCCACATCAATTTTAAGGAGCTATGCTAATTATAGGAGAGGTTGCCACGCCTGAGTATCATCTGTTTTAGCAATAATCAAAAAGTTATGTGCTGCTACCCAGTGGAATGCTGCAAGAAAAATTCCTTTCCTGGAGGAATAGCACAAGTGTGACAAGGAGATGTTCACTGATACATCTTTTACTACTGGCCCCTAAAATAAAACAAGAGAGAGTAAAGTAAATGAAATTTTTAATTAGGCCAGCACCTGCACAGAGCCTCTTCTGTTTTCTCCCACCTCACAGATGGCAAAAAATACCCAGACAAACAAACAACAAAACTAATAAAAAATGAACGTATAGATCCTCAAGATCACTTCTTCCTTTGCTTTACATTGGATCTGAACTGCAAAAAGAAGCTAAGTTGGCAATAAGCAATGAATGAAACTTTATTAAAGGTGTGCTACAAATGCTGCCAGCAAAACTCAGGAAGAGCTGGCTAACACGCATCCTTTTCTGTGTGGTTTTTTTTTTTTTTTTTGGTAGGCTTCATTAATTGTCATCTGCTGTGTGAAACACCAAGCTAATTGAAATTTCTCACTAATCAAGTGCATCCTTCTAATGAAGGTGTATGACAGTTGTATTCTGTGCAAAGTGCTACCTAATGCGAAATTCAAGTAAACACTTTAATTACTTTAAAAGCCTATTAAAGCAGATTTTTAAGTGCAGTATGTGGCCATTTGCACTGTCACCAATTTGTACAGAGACAGAACTACACACACATATTCAGCGTGCAGATGCAAATTCAATGCTTAACGAACCAGGTCCTGAAAATTATTCTTAACTGACTGGCCAGTACACGGATCAATAATAAGGCCCAGGAAGCCCTTCAATCCTGTATTGTCATTTCAAATCCAGGCTCTAAGTGCTCATCTACAAGGGCTGTAATTTATTGCTTTATTAAAATTTTGTGGGAGTGATAAATCCTCCATCTGAACACAGAGGGTCAGATGCTGATGCCCTGTTTGACTTTTCTCCTGTGCTCACTGTGATGGCTTTGCTGGGCTATGTCATACCCTTGGTTACTCTGATGTTGCAGCTATGTCTGGAGATGAGTATATTCTCTATCTCCACATGCTTCACCCCTCAATGGACAGAGAGAACTGCTCCCTGCAGCACTTTTGATAAAGTTTTTGATGCACCCCATCCCTGGAGGTGCTCAAGGCTAGGTTGGATGGGCACTGGGCATCCTGATCTGGTGGGAGGCAAACAGCCCATGGCAGGGGGTTGGAAATGGGTGATCTTTAAGGTCTCTTCCAAACTGAACCATTCCATGATTCTATACTACAAGATCCTTCCTCAGAAGCAAGGCAGTTTTAAACAGTTGTAATCACAGAATCATATAATAACCTGAGTTGGAACGGGCATTTAAGGATCATTGAGTCCACCTCCTAGAGTCCATGAAGTCCAAATCCCAGACAAAAGCTGCAGTTATCAAAAAATTTCCCCTGGCTTCCCTAATGCTGCTTTGGTCATAGCATATATGAAAGTAGAGTCAAAGGACACAGAGGGAAAGATGTAACAAGGAGACAGATTCGAGGATCCTGCCTACTTGTTTCTTTTTAATTTGGTTTCTGAAGAAGGTTACAAGGAAATAGTTCTAGCAGGGGTTATTTCAACTTCACTCAGAGTTTGCTTGTCTTGCTGTGGCAGCAGAATTACCGTAAAGTCCTACTGGGACTGCCTGGGAATGGCTGAGCTTGGGCAAAAAGCTTGAACTGCCTCAAGTCTGTGTTTTGTTGTATCTCTTTGTTTATTTTTAAGTGATAACCATAAATGCTAAAAATAAAGGAAATCTGTGTTCAGAGAGAACATCTTCATGACACTGAGGGAAATTCCTTCAGAATGGCACTGAACCAATGTCATGTTTCATCTTTCTGCGAAGGCAGGAGGGGTGAGGCTCAATACATCACCCTAAGAGCAAGTGAATACCCTTAGTCCTTGCTGGTGTTTGTAAGAAAGATTAACATGTGGTACCACTTAGGATCTGGTCAGCATCACTCACTTCTTCACCCTACAGAAGAGCAGGAAAATCAAGGTCACTCTGTTCAGGACCATAACAATGCTCTAAGAGGGTTTGAAATAATCCAGTGTCCAGAAAATGTCTTCCTACATTAAAGTCCCTGACATTAGTTTGGCTTTATTTTAATTCATTTTCTTTATTTTCTGATGATGGAAAGAGCCATATTGCTTGCTTTCTGTCTGTCAGAAGTTCCTTGTGTCTCTATGCTCTGCTAGATAATAACCTCCTTAATGCAGTCTGCAGTACATCCTTAATACTGCTGTAAAACTGAAGAGTGGAAAAAATGTCAACAATAAAATGTTCCAAAATCAGTTGTAAATAACACATGGATGTATTTATGCACCCCCACAGTCCAAAAATTTTGCCTACAAGACCCCATCTGTGCACACAGACATTTTGCCAAGAGCCAGCACAGGTCCAGGTGGAGGTTTTCTCCCTAAAGCTGCCTGCTAATGAGCTGTCTTCCTTCCCAAGTAATGGGAACATGGAAGAGAAATTGTCTTTCTCTTTCAAAATTAAAAGGAACTATTTAAAAACAGGAGACCCGTTCCAAAGCATTTTAAAGATTTCATGAAGCAAATATGCTTTACTGCATTTTGTTCAATCTATCAAACTCCTGCTCCTCTTCAGCAAAGCCATTTTCATTGTTAGGTTGCAAAATGCAAACAACTTTCTCCCTTGCTGAGGGGCCTATTCTGCCAGCACTCTTCAATATGAATGGAGAAATTCATTCCTCCAAAAATGAAGTTCACGCATGGGCTGAGATAATTGCCAACATACAAGTGAGCTCTATCCTGAACTTCTGAATGAAATAATTTGTAGGATATGCAGGGAGGCAAATATTGCCTTCATTGCAAGAATTCCACTGAAATTGTGTGTATTATGTTATCCTAAAAGCATTAGTCTCTACAGCTACCTTTCCATGAACGCATATACATGACAGTAAAAATTAAAAGGTGCCAATAGCCTTAGAAGATTCTGGCTTCTAGGTAGACAAAGGAACCCAATACTAAGGCAGCTGTTTCATTATATGATATTACTTAGTTGCATGCATTGATTCAAAAATTAAGACATGGAGAGCTTCAAGCAAGATATTATCTAATTCTGTAATGAAAACAGAGGCAAGAATAAAAATATTAACTCCAGGTTTTGCAACACAGGCTGGAAATTTCAACATGCGTCAGCAAGCAGGACTCCTTAATCTCAAAGGACAACTCTACTTGCTGAGTAGCTCCGAAAATTCTGACTGCTACTACTGTTCATCTTGCAGACTGTACAACCCCGATCACCAATGTGATTTAAATAGGAATGAGGTCTTTAACTGGATACCTGTGTAACTTCTGTAGTCCACACTTTCGAGTGTATAAATGTTTGGTGCAGAACACACCGCAAAATTCTTCAGCTGAGGGCAGTCCCATCATTAGCTTGTCAAGACTAACAGCCAGAGACATTTAAATAGATAGTGGATGGAGTTCTCAAAAGGTTTCGGGTGGCCAATTTCCCTTAAATCATTGCATTGGTGGAAAGGACATGGGTGAAGTGGAAAAGGTACAGAGGTTGAAAAGTACTTAGACTTCTAAAGATGCCATGTGTGCCTACCCAAACACTTATGAGCAGAAAGTAGGCACACAGATACAATTGATAGTCCAGTTTGCTGGCTAAATCAGCCCAAGCCCCAAGGAAAGCACTTGCATCTCTCCTTTAATTTCTTCATTTAGAGATCTTTAATGGGAGCAGAAGGAGCTCGGCAGTCATCTTTTTTTTTTCTTAACCTAATTTTAATTTTACAGAAAAAAAGTTATTACACTTTTTTGGTCTGCTTTTTCTCTCCTAATAGAAACTTGCATTTAAAATTTCAGTGAAAATGGTTTAAGATGATGGTTAGGCAGGTTTGTTTGGAACACGACTGAGAAGCTGGCATTGTTATTTAGTTAGTGCACCTCAGTGAAATTAATAGCTTGAAACGTTACACTGAGGATAATGCAGAAAGAAAATAGAAAACATCGTCTACCATATGAAAACTGTATCTTATTGCTTAAGTCTTGCTGCTTTAATTAAATCAGAGATTATTGCTTGGATATAAGAGACTTCATTTTTAAATGTGCATTTTCTACCAAAGCTGTTGTTTCTTAGGAAATCAACAACAGTAAAAATTTTTCTTTAATTCTAGCAAACAATAGTGAATGAGTTGCCAGTGATGTATGTGTCCCTTGCTCCACTGTAATATCTGGCTGTAGGTATTCTGACTGAACAAGTCAGAAAGGTATAACTGTATAACATTATCTCAGTTTTTACGAATGACGAGAAAAAAAATCAGAGCAAGAAACAGAGATCTACAAAAGTCCTTAGAATTGACTCTAAATGAAATTCTGTTTAGGTCCACATACTTCTACTGGTACTGCATACGAGACATATGATAAGGTAATGATAATAATGTCAATTCTCTCTTTCTTAGGCAGGGAATAAGATTACATAGACTTTGTTACTACAGAGGCCTATCACTGCTGCAAAAGCCTGCACTGTGAATGAAATGGTATTTGCCTGTTTATGTGAAGAATGATGAAACTTTAAATGAATCATTGACCTTTCTTGAATGACATGTGACCTGTAAGATATCTGAGCTGTATATCAAGAGCAGTTCTTGAAAATTGCTGTCTGCTGACCGAAAATAAACAATAAGATATCAAATATGGTTTGAAAAAAATTGACTTGGTTTAACACTGGGGGGAAAAAAATGAATTATTTTGACTCACCAGTCAGAACACATCAATTCATTGCAAATCATCCTTCATATAGAAACTGGAAGGGCTACTTCTTGGCTTTAAAGCTGCTTATGTTTGAGCAATTGCAGTTTACAAAAATGCATGCTTTATTTAAACAATAACCAGCAGAAATAAAGAAGCTGTAAATACAGGGATTGTTGGGATGAGATGGATTCTTCAAAAAGAGCGAGAACCTTTGTTCTTAACATAGGGATATCTTGTTTGAGTTGAAAGGTCAGCCAAGAAGGTCAAATCACTGAATGGGTTATTTGGGCTTTACTCCTACTATAAATTTGGCCACTAAAGGAGAGTAACCCATGTACAAAAATTTGAAAAGTCCAGGCAAATTTTTTTGTGACAAATGGATTTACTAGGGGCATACATGCTCTCTGCTTGCTGTGAGTTATCTTCTTTCTGTTAGAAGACAATCTTCCTTCCTCCCTGCTTCTGCAAGGCACTGCATGCCGACCACGATGGCCAATCCTGAGTTAGTACCTGAGTAGATGCATTTCAGCTGTTACGTAATTTTACATAACATTTTTACATAGTGGCCTTGTAGGTTTTGCCCTCAAGCTTTGTCCACATTGGGCTTTTAACTGTTTCTGGTAGTGCACGAGTTTGCTTTTACTATAGACAACATAACTGAAATTACGTAGTTTAAATGCGGACTGGACAAATCAGGTATTATTCACAACAACTTTTAACACTTCACATAGATAACTTTATTTTTAGTCAGAGGAGAAAGACAGGCTTCTCTGACAATGATTTAAAGCAAGGAGCAGGTTAAATTGCTTTGACTCAGCACCTGAAGAGATCCTACTAAGAGTTTTGGAAGGACCACTAATTAAAGTAGGTGCCTAAAAAAACCACGGTAGGAACATATTTTTCCTCAGCCAAGGGACAAACTTTAATGGCCCAGTTATATGTCCTAGATGCTCTGGGGCATCTTGAATGGTGTTATTTGCCTATGCTGAGGTAACTGAATTGATCCCTAACTAAACCCAGTCCTGTAGTGTCCACCTAAGAAGGCTGAATAGTTAAAGAAGTTGGGCTCCTCCTAGGTGGAAACTCCATAGAGAAACCAATTCCCGCATTGCCACAACAGCGTATTTACTCAACTTTTTATAACTACTTTTTATTTATCTCCTCCTGAGGTACATTAACATAAACAAGGGACTTGCAAGCAGAGGAGTAAATATATGAACAAGAAGAGGTGAAGTGGAACAGAAGAGGCTAGCTGAGAGATGCATCCTTCTGGAAAGAAAAGAGCAGTAAGGAAAAGAAAGCAAACAGTGGGCTAGGGTTACCTAGGCAGATGGGTAGGTCAAAGGCCTATTGCCCAAATATTGATGCTTACTAGATCTTACAATTTGCATTATCCCCTAGGAATGGGTTTCCTGACTTTATGTTATTTCACTGCATGTGATAGAATAAAAACACCCATGAGCCTTCACTTCTGGGAAGTCAACAAAGATCTGTCCACTTCCATGTGCATTTTAATACCCATCAGCTGACTCGCAGCACCAAATAAAACACAAGCGTTCAGCAATGACAGATGGATTTGTTGCCCTAGAGGATTTGGGATCCATAAACCAACAAATGGATCCACTCATCTGTAGAAGTTGTTTTTTCATCTGTGACAGCTATAATACAGATAACATTATTCATTCAAGGTAAAATCCAAATCAACATAAAGGCCATGCACAAATCCTGTCACACAGTTTACAGAGGAGTCTTAAAAAGCTCTTAACATAGAGCTTAATTATCTCTAAAGCAGTAGGTACAGCAGTGAGCTGGACCTTAGCCTCAGCTGACCACCTTTAGGTAATTTATGTTAACACTGGCATCAATTCAGAAAAGACAGGTTTCCTCTAAAAAGGCACCGAAAAAGATTAACTAGTTAACCAAATTCATGCATGTTGTTTTAATAGTTTAAAGTACTGGAATCCTCTTATGGTCCCGCACTTCCAATTAGATTGCTCAAGGTTGCAGGCTAACCAGGATGGAGTTCCCATGGCCATCTGGTAAATGCCTGGAATAAGGCGACCCAAATGCAACTGGGAAGAACAAAGTTGTTTTCAGCTGAATTTGACTAATAATTTGGCTCTCAACTGGGCTGAGGCTGAAAGGAAATTTACCAATGAGTCTTTGTTCTTATATATATGACAAAACAGAAGACTGTGCAAAATGAAGGTGAATTCCTGCTCCTCTTTCTCATACGTTCCTGGATCTTAACCCTTCAGGAATTACACCATCTGGTTGAAGAACACCTTGGCCAGCAGAGTGAAGCAGTGCAGTATTAAAACTATTTATACGCTTTAACACAGCACTTTCTTCTTTAATACAGCAGCTACCAGGACTGTTGTATGATGTGCAGAAATTCAGGTGGCCCATGCCCAGAGGAATGTAGGGACATAGAGCTAAAAGGGATTTTTCTCTCACAGCCATAGGCAAACCCCTGTACGTACCTAGTACGTAATCTGATAAACTTTCTGAACTCCCTAAAAGTCCTTGAGTTTGCTTGGTATTGCTCCAAGAGGAAATCAACTCCAGGTCTTCACTGGTCAGGAATACCATCTGCCTGATGCAGAAATCATCTTTGTTCCAATAAATTTTTTACTGCACCTTGATAGGATGTGACATTTGAACGTGCTAGAACGACTGCAATAAAAATAATAAACAGCAGCATTAATCACTATAGAAAAAAACATGTATCCACCTCTCTCTAGCCGTACAAAATATAGGTTGGGCCTGTCTGATTTTATTTATGTACTTGGAGGTTCTGGTATTAAACTGGGCTATTAAACACCAGGCGCTGTGCTGGGGGAAGACAGGGGAATGCCTTTGCCATTCAGGAGGGTCAGTGGGATAGAAACAATGACCAGTAATCACCACTAATGGTCGGGCCATTAGCACTGATGAGGCACGGATGTTAGAGATCAGGTGCGAGCGACATGGGGGAAGGAGCGAACACTAATTGCCCTATTCAGAAAATGTAAATGTGGTCCCGTGCTACGTGATAGCAGCGGAAAGGATAGTATTGGTTACGAAGCTCTGAGAAGTCATGGAAATGAGAGCAGGAATAGGCCTCCTAGGTCTTCTCCAGCCTGGCTGCTAGAACTTCTACCTGCCTTGGTCTGCCACCAAAGTCTCGGGAGAAGGAATATGGGAGATGGTCTTTCCCCAAGGGAGAAACTCTGAGGGTCTGACAGAATCTTTTCACTTCGTACCTCTGTTGCCCAGAGCTTGTGGGAATCGAATGTTGTTTCTGCATTAGAACAATATAAGAATTTTCTTGATTTCTCTGCTGCCATTTGGGTCCTTTATTAAAAGTAGCTAGCAACAATTTATGTATAGCCAGCACAAAAATATATGTTATACTTTGTCGTACACATTGCAAGAATATCCTGCACAAATTAAAAGGACAAGTCATGACATGCCTTAGGGAGGGCCTGAAGAAAGTATTGAGGAAGGCCTGGCACCTCTCCACCCCTCTACGGTGCTCTTTGTGTAACAAAGGAAGCGTCCTTCGGACACAATGGAAGAAGCTTTAGAGAAAATCACCATATCAACCCAATAACAAGAGTACCGAGACATCTTGGAAACAGCAGCCTCCTTTGCTCAAGGGAGCAAAGGGCAGCCATTTGACTCGTTTGCCCATATTGACTCCATAAAATGCCTTTGGTTGAAAATAAGCCATACGGTTAGACTTCCCTTAGCTGATTTTGACTTTCTTTTATATCTCTGGGCCCTCTTGGACTGATTCATCCAGAGCGTCTCTGAGCAATGTTGGGACAGGGAGTATCATAGAATCACAGAATGGCATGGGTTGGAAGGGATCTCAAAGGTCATCCTGTTCCAATCCTCCTGCCATGGGCAGGGTTGCCAGTCACTAGATCAGGTTGCCCAGGAAATGTAGGAACACAGAGCAAAATCTTTGACTCAGCCACCATAATCAAACCATTGTAGGTACCAAGTATTGCTTTCTGGAGATGCAGATGTTTCCTGGACCTACAGAGGAGGTATGGCTGCCTGGAAAAGAGCAGAGATTCAATCAAATAGCTGGAGATAAGTGAGGAAAAATTACTCCTTGAAGACAGATGTGACACAGTGTAAATTAGAAGACTAATTTTAAGCATTCAGGTGTGTCATTTCTATCACTCTTATTAGACAAGTAACAGGCATAACTCCATGGCCACGGATGATCTCTCTCATATAGATTGCCTACAGCTCCTGGCACCTCTGGGTCTGTCCTTGGAGTTAAAGAACAACTTTTTTTGGATCTAGACTTGGCACTATTTTAGGTGTATCAGTCTGGACTTCCTGATGCAAGCTCTTAACAGAGGGAACACTGGAGCTGGTACATCCTACTTTTAAAGTTTGCTTCAAGGGAAGAAAAAAATTTTTCAGTGGTGAAGAGAAGCAGCTGGGGAAGAAATTCTCAATGACAAATCTCTCCTGCACCTGCATTCAAAGTTGTAATTTTGTGTTCTGCACACACTGAACAGTCTTCCTATATCCAGGACTGAATCTTGCGCATTTTCCTATGACTGTGATAATAGATTTTGTCCTGTGTTTGAAAGAACAGAATGAAACATTTATTTTGAGGGAATTTAAAAGCCATCTGCTGCCTCAGGGAAATCCTTCCCAGGTAAATCCTGGGAAAGCTGGATTTATGTGGCTACTTTCATGTAGCCACAAAGAATTTCAGCTGCAAGCCCTGCAGTAAGTTTTCCTTACTCCTCAGGAGTTTTGGGTCTCGGGACCAATGAGTCTCACCTAAGCCAGCAGAGAAAATAAATCTGTAAACTTGCTCTGCACGAACACACGGACTCGGCCCAGTGCTTGCAGCTTCTGCACGGCCCTTTGGTCTCTGGCCAACAGGAGGGAGAGATGGCGTGACTACCCATGGAGTTTATAGGGCAGAGGCTGATATGCTTCTCCCTTCACTATAGCCCATGATTAGCTTGTCAAATGGCTGCCCTCTGTTCCTTCACCTCTGTTAGCCCATGACAACTCTCTACAACTCCCTAAAAGGAGGTTGTAGAGAGATGGGATTGGCCTCTTCCCAGGTAACAACAACAGGACAAGAGAGAATGGCCTTAATTTGCCCCAGGAGAGATTCAGGTTGAGTATTAGGAAACATTTCTTCTCAGAAAGAGTGACGAGACATTGGAACAGGCTGCCCAGGGAGGTGGTAGAGTCGCTGTGCCTGGAGGTGTTCAAGAAACATGGAGGCATGGCACTGAGGGACATGGTCAGTGGGAATGGTGGGTATGAGTTGATGGTTGGACTAGATGATCTTAGTGGTCTTTTCCAACCTTAATGATTCTATGACAGGTAGCATCTCAGTTCTGCCCTTGCTCCCTCATCTTAACTCTTCCTTCCAGTGTGAGCAATGTGGAAAGTACAATACGCTCATCCATATCAGCTCTGACTTGCACACTCACTATTTGTGCAACACATTGCATGCACACATGTGAGCAGCAGATTTATCAGTGCAATATTGTTCATATCTGTTCTGGGGGACTAATAAGCAATGGAGCATGCACACACACACAGAGACAGGAGTTTCACACAGTGCTGTTTCAGCTACAGCTATATATCTTCAAGAGAGCTATTTTCAAAGGCTAACAAGATTCCAGACTCCGGTGGGAGGTACATATTCCAGCCTGCTTCTTGAAATAATCATTGTAGATTAATTAGTTGTCCTTGAAATTCTCATTTAGCATGTGTGTTGAAAATTAACAAGAACTTTTCCAATCAGAGTTTAGCTAGTGAGAAGTTCTGACTCTCTCTCCTATAGTACAATATACAAAATACAACAGAAGAATCACTACTGTAATACAACATATGCATGTGTGTGCACAAAAACACACACACAGCCACACACACTACTGGTAATTAGAAGGTCACAATGCATTGTTGGCTCTAATCTCCAGTGTGTGACACCTCTATTATTTATAACTGAAACACATCTGATATACTAAAGGCAAATAACTGTTGTCAAAACCTACCTTCTACCTTTCCGGCTTGTGTTGCGTTCTGCATGCTTATTTATATTTGCTCATCATTTTGAAGGGTCTGTCTTATGTTTTTAAACACCTCCCAGTGGCTATGGAAAGCACATGAGGAGCTTAGAAAAAGGTTCCCAGGTATGAAGAAGGATTTGTAGCACCGGGGAATATGTACAGCTTGCTATAATAGAATGCTTAAAAAAGGAACTCTTACAAAAGCAGGAGGGAAAAGGAGATAGCAGGGGAAAAGGGTAAACTGCATTGCTTCGTCTTTACAGTGCAAGTCATATAACAGCAAAAAGAAAGATAACTGATGGGTAGTATTTTAAGGCATATTAACCCAATTACAAGTATATTTTTACAATCGTAGCTCCAACATTTATCACAGTGCATTTATTAGACCTCTGAGCTAGGTTATGTCAAATGAAATGCTGTGAAACTACGGCATTTCATTAAATTGCTGCCGGAGCAGGGTATTCAATCCTGATACTCTAAAACCACATGATTTTATCAAAATCTTCGGAAATTGAAGCAATCACTAAAAGGTGTCGGGAAATTAAAATGTTCTGTCTCAGTGAAAGAGATACACTCCTTGTAACATATATCAGTGGGTTTTTTTTTTTAAAGACACATTACTATGCAGAGAAAAGGCATCAAATACAAGAGACATAGTAGATTCCAGAAAAGTCTAGCTGCTGCCATTTTTCATACTTAAAAATAGGCTGTAAGGGCAAAGGAGCTGTGTGTCTTTCATATTTTTTTTCTTATTCTATATTTGATCCTCTGATTGATTGGGTGTCTGCATAAGCGAAAATCATGCAGGATTTATAGAGTGTTACAAAAGGAAAATGAATGTTTCCAAGCCTAGTTTCTCAAAAGTTTGACACATTTTGTGTGGCTCTTAACATGTTCAAATCTGGAATGTGGCCTTGCAGACAAACATTATGGGGAATCATAGAGCATTTTGAATAGTCCTGAGTGCACGAAAAGGAAGAGAGAACATATTTGGCAACATTTCTTAAGGAAGATTTCACTGAAACTGCCATGTTTTCATTTCTCAGTCTATTCATTAGTTAGTGAGTTTTTTGATCTTTTAGCACCCATAACTGAAAGATCACAAAGATACTATCAAAGAGGCATCCACTCGATTCTGTATTGCTTTACATGTTGCCATTTACCACTGCAAAATGAACTCAGAGGAAAAAGAAGGCATTTCAGAATATAAATATTTTATAAATACATGATAGTTACTCTCGGGTGGGAGGGAGCTATATGGGTGTTCAGTGCTATTTTAGACATCTCAGGGCATCATAGAATTATAGAATCATAGAATCGTTTGAGTTGGAAAGGGTCTTTAACAGTCATCTAGTCCAACTCCCCTGAAATGAGCAGGGACACCTACAACTTGATCAGGCTTTCAGAGCCTGGCCTAGCGTGAATCATGCAGTGTCTCAAGCTACAGTTCCAGAGGGAAATGCATCTCCCATGGATCCTATCTACCAGCCCCACATGCTAGCAGTGTTTCGGATACCCCGGAGCATCCAAAGCACCGTTGCATGCATGCACTTCAGACATCTCAATCTCACAATAAAAGACTATCCAAATCACAGAAAAACAGAAAACCAGACTTCCATGAACTACCTCTACTTGAAAGATTACCCATAACAATGCACGATGATGTCATAAAAAACAAAGAGGGTTTTGTCTGCATCTCACCCCTAATGGCGCTGCAGTCTGACTCTATTCAGTCACTCTGCCAAGGTGATCAAGTGCAAGAGCATGTTTCCCAACTCTACAGCACATTTGTGCAGGACTGGTCTGCACATAAGGGACAAATGTTATGGGAGAAGTAGGCTTCAAGGAATTGTCCATCGCTGCTGGTAAAGCTGGGTACAAGAAGACCTGGAGTGAAAGTGTCTTCATTGTGCCTTTGTGCCTCGAGTCCTCCAGAACCTGGAAAGGAAAGAAGAAATTATAATCCTGATTTTATTCTTGGATGCTAACAGCCTTTTTCCTCTATCAGGTTGGATATTTCTTCTCAGAAAGAGTGGTGAAGCATTGGAACAGGCTGCACAGGGAGGTGGTGGATTCACCACCCCTGCAGGTGTTCAAGAAATGTGGAAAAGTGGCACTGAGGGATATGGGGTAGTGGGCATGGTGGGGAGGGGCTGATGGTTGGCCTAGGTGATTTTAGTGATCTTTTCCTACCTTAATGATTCTATGGTTCTATCACATATTACTCCTGCAAACTACTGTCTACACAGTGCTAGGAACACCGAGTCTGAGCAAGGGGCATGCAGAGTCAGAGTGATGTTTGATGTGTGAGATGGTGCAGGACCACAGTATGCCCACAGTTTTCTGCAGATCATCCATAATGTTTTAGGAAATTATACGGCAATACTGGCACAGATGAAAGCAACAACAACAAAGACCACTGATAAGATTTCTGTGAGAACCTTTGAAAAGTGTTACTCAGAGCATCAAGCTTCTCAGCCTGCTCAGCCCCCACCTCTTCTGCTAATATTTCATTGCATCGAAACAAAATTGAGTCCCTTACTGCTTCATCAACATTTTATTTCAAAACACCTCTGCACCTCCTTCTTTGCTGTGTCTTATGTGTATAAAGGTATGCAGGAACCAATCAGTATTTGCACCAGAGGCTTTACAAGAACCATCATTTGGAAGTGATGCCCTGACCAGAGCAACCAGCACATACCATAGCGCTGTATACTTATGAAAGCTTGGAGATTTGCATTTTTATTTTACAAACAATCCATCAACCTCAAACAAATGGAAATTTTTTTTAACTTTTCTCCTTGGTTTTGTCTACTGTTCCACATTTGGGATTGCTGTCCCATTTGGAGTTGTTCATGTCTCAAGTCAAGTAAAAAAAAAAAAAACTACAGAAAACTTCAATTCATTGCTATAAGGGGCATGTTCCCTGCTATTCCTGTATTTTAAACAGAGGTCAGCTAGCTCACAGTAATTATCAAATTATTGATTTACTGGGTTAAAGCCGTTTTTACAATTGCTTTAGAGGTTTAACAGTGTTGTATTTCTTCTGCATCTGTACCTGATGTTATCCCCGATTGCACTGAATGAAGTCACACTGTGTGAAAATAACAGTAGTGTCAAGATTGCAGCAAACCAAAATTAACACCGTGTAAGTAAATACAAATAACACCAAAGTGGCAGTCCCCTGTGGTGCAGACTTTTTCACATAATTTATTAAAAGGTGGCTGACAAAGTTGGCCTTTTAGCATCATTCCAAGCTCCAGTTTAAGTGCTGCTGGAAAAGCAAGGGCAGGTAACCAGTCCCCAGTGCACTGAGCAAAGAGCCGTGCTGCTGGAGTGTGCCCTCTTTAATGAACTGACACCGTATAATGAACACAGCAAAGAATTTAAAGCAATTTGCTGGAAATTGCCTGTAGGAAGAACTACCTATAGCATGGAGAAAGGTCTATGGGATCAGAGGACAGAGTGCTGCCTGGGGAGTCACAAATTTCTGACCAAATGGCCAAAGCCCCTTGAATGAGTCTCAGGTTGACAACTGCCTGTGGTAGTGCTTCTCTTAATTAGGACTCTGATGACAGAAGCTCTGAGGATTCTCACAAACCCTTCCCACAACAGTGAGCAGGAAGGAGAGTAAAATTTAACCTAGACCAAATACTGTGCTCACAGCTGTGCTCCAAAAAGATCTGAAAACAGAAAACCCAAGAAACAAAAAAGCTCTTCTGTGCTGAAGACATACAAACTGAGTCCACTTGGGATGGTAAGGATGTGGTAGATCCAGCAGGAAAAGAACCACAGGTGCTATGGCTGTGACTTTTGACATCACATTTCTTCTCTTGCAAACCAGCATAACCTCCTGGTTCTGCTAAAGGTGCAGGACAACCGCCCATGCTTACATTCTGTAGCGTAGATTTTCCTGGGCAAAACATAATGACTTGTGTTAATAAAACCACAACATTTCAAGAAATATTATTTTCTGCCTCTTTTTAATGTTTATTCTTTTTCCCCTCCAAAATGGAAACAGAGAATTATTATTAAATCCACTGTTAAGAACCTGTCTAGAAAAGGCCTATTTTTGCATCTACTGGGTGTGGGAGGTCTTTGCTGATGGTGCTCCTCCATTGACTCACTCCATCTCACAAGGCCCTGAAAATCAAGTGAGCAGCAATTATCCTGCCCACTTAGTAGGCTGGCCTGAACTGGTATAATCAGATGCACGCGTATTTCACATGTGCATGTGTATATATATATATGTATACACTGGCTGAAATTCAGGTTCTAAACTGATTGCTGAAGACCATGGGCAGGCTCAGTCCCACTGCTCTTGATGAATTGTGCTCACCTCCTGTACATTTTTGCTCAGAAGCTGCCTTGATGCTTGCAGTGGCTCACTCAAGTCCTGCTTGGAAAACATTTTGACCCCTTTCCACCAGAAGAGGAGTGAAAATTCCCCCCCAGGGACAGATAGGGAAGGCACAATTCCCTAACGCTCTCAGTAGTCAGCTAGAAATGTTCTGTACTAATCTACACTGCCTCTCTAATCTACACTGGTTATTGCTTGTGCCGCGCTGTCCCACAGTTATAGGGAACCAGTAGACACCCTTAACCAGCCCTTGGGAAGCTTGCACTGACAGATATAACCCAAGACATGCCAAATAAGTGCTTCCATGCTGGCTGAACCTGTCATTTGCAAGTAGAGGAGCTTCCTGGAAGTGCTCTGGACAGGCACTGGTGATTGGCCACTGTTCGTGCCCAGTGTAGCTGGTTAATCAGTAGCTGGGCCTGCATCCATGTTCCTGCATCACTCCATTTCCCCATTCATAATCTGATTCACAACAGCATGACAGCACCAGTATCTGCTGTGGGATAAAGGCATGATATAAGTGGAAAGCACATAAGTAGTGAGATACGTAGGTGTTTCCACTCACAAAGGAAAGACTCCTCTGCAGCCTGCAGCATGTCCAAAGCTTGTGTTAGCACTGCTTCTAAATACCGCTATTTTTGCTCAGTATTCAGTATGCAAATGACATTCATTCCTCCAAATTAGTGGTTTGTCCAGAAGAGTACTGCTCTGCCACAAGCAAAGATTTCTTCAAGGCATTGGAGACCCCAGTGCATCCAGAGCAGCTAAAAAAGAAATCCATAGTTCAGAAGGAGCAACCAGATGTCAGGGAAGGCCATAGCTGTGGGTAGCATATGCTGAGCATGTCCTTGGATGACCAGACAGACGGGCTGCATAATCATTTGGCTGCTGCAGACAAGTATATACACACCCCAATTCAACATCCACTAGGACTCCCTTTCAAAGTGAGCTCTTAATATGGGCAATGCCCCAAATTGAAGTTCTTTGTGCTAAAAGAATGGGAAACCACTGT